>NC_134411.1:2041763-2339263 GCF_038048845.1 Mixophyes fleayi | reverse complement strand
TCCTGTAGTTTAGAGAGAGGCTGAAGGTTGCAGAAATTATCCATTTTCTAGAATGACATAGAGACGTCACCATAGTCTGACTTCCAGCACAATTCGGGGATGTCGTCGCTGTTCTACTTATCTAGTGGTTTTGCCACGTTGTTACTCTGCTTGCTTTTGTTTTGTTGCTGTGAGTAAATCTGTGTTGTCAGAAGTTGCCATAACCTCCGGCTGAGTTCTTTTCTTGCTTCATATCTGCCATGCGTCGGAGCAGAGAGTTCTCCAAAATCCTGATCTGATGCACCCCAATAGTATGTCGTATTGTCTGATATTGAGGAGCAGAAATCCCCCCTCCCCCCCAGTAACAGAGAATATCCGCACCAGTAAGTGGGAGCAGGAGTATAGTGCAGGGCAGTCAGGTGCTGATGGGGGGGGGGGGGGTTTAGTTATTAGGGGACGGTGAACACTGCGCTGTCCCTCAAGTTTGGCATATAGTGGATCAGATCGATAGACTGCTGGGAGGGGCTGGTGAGGGCTGAACGGTTATAATACATATCAGTACTAATGACATAAAGTTGGATGGACGGTTTTTAAAAACGATTTCAGAGAATAAATCTGTAACATTATAGGAAGGGCCCCCAGCTAGTATTACTCCCTGCACCACAGACAGTAGGAAGGTTACTGAGTCTGGAGATACTATAGTGGGTATAACGATGATGTCTGTATAGAAAGGACGGGAGGGGGGGGGGGGGTTGTGTACATGTAATTCCTGTGTAAGACCTGATTATGGGTAGATATAGAGGGAGAGGGAACCCAGGCAATGTACTGTTTGGGGTTTGCTATTAGTAACCTAACATAAACCATTTTACTAAAATTCAATTATTGCAAACTGAAAGGAGACGTGATCCTAACTACCAGATAAACAGACAATGAAACCAGCGCTTCTGGCAACATTAAAAGACAATTAGTTATTCTGAGGGGTAGAACAACAAACAAAGGGGGATCCTGATCAGATATTATATATAATGTACAGGTGAGATGCAGTGTGCGGGATATAGCATTATATAATACAACAGATAATATCTATAATGTACAGGTGAGAGAACTCTGCGGAATATAGCACTATATAATACAACAGATATTATATATAATGAACAGGTGAGGGATTATATAGACACAAATTGGTAACATTTGAGTTGAGTTTTAATAAAGTGTTTTGTAAGAGAAATACAATAAATAGGTTTATTTACTTTGGAAAAGAGGCTGCTTAGGTTAGAGGTGCCCAATTATATACAAATATATTTGTTAAATTACCTTTTAATACCAAAGAGCATACAGAGGACAAGAAGTCACCAGTTTCACCATGAGCATAGAAAGGATTCTCTACTGTAAAGGTGATTAGGCTGTGGCTAGACTTTACCACACGAGGGACCAATGTTTTGCTACGCTTCAGAGTATGTTCTACAAGTGATAACTAACTGTTGATAGTTCTGTCACTTCACTATATATTCATCCTTTGTACATGTGTCTGTTTGACAGGCTCTTTGGAACCACCGGAAACTGCGCCGCTTGCAGTAAACTGATCCCTGCCTTCGAGATGGTGATGCGCGCCAGAGATAACGTTTACCACTTGGACTGTTTTGCCTGTCAGCTCTGCAACCAGAGGTGAGACCTGGAGCTCTCTAGATAAACTGAACATGGATCATGCAGGACAGAGAACGTCATCGGTACTGATATACCTGCTCTGGACTGGACCAATGATTGTATCAGCTGACTTGTAACCAGTGACATCATTAGAAGTGACCAACCATACCCCCCTAACGTCACACCCTACTCTGATAGCCAATATTCTGGGCATTACAATAGGCCATGGTCAGTGATTACATACACATATTACTTTTATCCTTATCTCTGTAAAAAAAAACACACTGGGGAAAAGAACAGAGAAGATGCACATTTTCCCAGACTCCTTCATGGTACCTAACACCACCACTTTAATCTGTTTCTATAGCTTCAGTTTCACTATTACTCGTTAAATCATAGCATCATGCTAATTTTCTGCTGATTAGTAAACTGAGCGTCCCATCCCGGTACTATTATTTAACACATTATTACATCACTGACCTCTCTAGAGATCTGCAGAACATTGCTCTGTCCCATCTACCCCCTGACAGATACATAGTGATATATTCTGCAGATTATTACATTACTGACCTCTCTAGAGATCTGCAGAACATTGCTCTGTTCCATCTACCCCCTGACAGATACATACTGATATATTCTGCAGATTATTACATTACTGGCCTCTCTAGAGATCTGCAGAACATTGCTCTGCTCCATCTACCCCCTGACATATACATAGTGATATATTCTGCAGATTATTACATTACTGACCTCTCTAGAGATCTGCAGAACATTGCTCTGTTCCATCTACCACCTGACAGGTACATACTGTTATATTCTGCAGATTACTTGCGGAATTAGTGGAGGAAACACCACTGTATAAAATATTTGTGCTACATAAAACAACATATAATATCTTTACTGTACCGGGTGACTCTATATACCAAACCCAACTCTGCTATGGAACAATTCATAACTGACAAATAAGTAACTCTTAGCAGAATTATTTTGCTATTTAACTTCTTTAACACCTGTTACTGCAAATAAGTCCAACCTAACCCCAAAATCTCACAATAACGTGAGCCCACCAGAACGCCCCCTCTACGGCAGCCGGCGGTCTGCTATCAATCCAATAAGTCGCCTTAAACTTTCCCTGCATATGTCCAGTAGTTTATCTTAAGCCTCTCACCATGAAAGGGAACTTCTGTTTCCTAAAACTTATACTAAGAAGGGTTTATGTATCAGCCCGAAACAACTACATTAACACCAGATGTATCAACTTTAAAGATCCACTTTCAAAGCAAAATTCATATTTTGTTCCATATTTGGATGTAAAACATTTAATTACCTACACTGGCTCTGTACGTTTCTTTAAGTGTGATACTATATAGCTGCTGTAGATAAATAGACACAATGTCGAAGTTTGTAAAATATGTGTCAAAATCAATCCCCTGATTTGCTCAGTTAAAAATGTAAGTTATGAGTAATAAGAATTAAAAAAGTAAAATGAGCCCCTGTATTACTCTCATTAGAGGAAGCCACGATATGAGCTGAAATACTATTTATAAAAATGCAACTAGGAACTAGTGACATTGAGGCATGAGGCTTGAGGTTGTTTCACTGTGTACATTTTAATTAAAGGATCACCAGGCCACATAGAGAAGCCACCTGCATATTGATTTGAGTCTAATACACAGTTAGACATTTGTAAAATGACATGTACTCATTTCTTAACAAAGGGGCAGCCGTCCATTAAAGAATGAATTGTAGAATAGATCTTTACTGTCCAATACAGGTGACTTACTGAGTGACAGCGACATCTAGTGGCCGCAGAGCATCATTAGATATAAGAGTTACAGATGTCCGTGTAATAAATCAGAACAAATTTAATTAACCTGGTGATATAAATATTTGAAGTTATTTTTTCTGGGTGATATATTTATATAGAAGTCAGAATATATTAACAACCTCTGAGAATATTTGCAGACGTTTATAGATGCAAAACCCATCATTAATATATTATAGTCCTGTATAGCTGTGAAGGCGATGTGTAGGCAGCGGGATATAAATATCTATTAATTGTAAATTCTCTTCAGAATCCATGATCTCATTGTCCTTCACTGATGAATGTAGATAAATAGCTGGTGGAAATTTGTCATGTTTTCTGTAGCGGGATCTGCAGACGCTTTGTCTGTCATTCTTCACTTACTTATAATAAACGTTTTTTTTCTTTATTAAAACACTTCACAAACATTTACAGTGAAAGTATCAACCTTGATTTTAGCAAATGATTTAAAGTAAACATATATTCAGTCCATATAAATGCTGCAACTTGCTAACCTGTCTAATCCCAGCAGTTTATATAACATATATCTAAATATTGTGGACAATTAGGGGCTGATGCAAAGTTAGTCTCACAATGGGTAAGTTTGTCAAAAAATAGCGTGTTTAGATCCATATGCTGAGCGGTACACACCGCGAGAGGCCCTAGTTGGTGATCACGAGATCACGTACACACCGCGAGAGGCCCTAGTTGGTGATCACGAGATCACGTACACACCGCGAGAGGCCCTAGTTGGTGATCACGAGATCACGTACACACCGCGAGAGGCCCCAGTTGGTGATCACGAGATCACGTACACACCGCGAGAGGCCCTAGTTGGTGATCACGAGATCACGTACACACCGCGAGAGGCCCCAGTTGGTGATCACGAGATCACGTACACACCGCGAGAGGCCCTAGTTGGTGATCACGAGATCACGTACACACCGCGAGAGGCCCCAGTTGGTGATCACGAGATCACGTACACACCGCGAGAGGCCCCAGTTGGTGATCACGAGATCACGTACACACCGCGAGAGGCCCTAGTTGGTGATCACGAGATCACGTACACACCGCGAGAGGCCCTAGTTGGTGATCACGAGATCACGTACACACCGCGAGAGGCCCTAGTTGGTGATCACGAGATCACGTACACATCGCGAGATGTCTTAGTTGGTGATCACGAGATCACGTACACATCGCGAGATGTCTTAGTTGGTGATCACGAGATCACGTACACACCGCGAGAGGCCCCAGTTGGTGATCACGAGATCACGTACACATCGCGAGATGTCTTAGTTGGTGATCACGAGATCACGTACACATCGCGAGATGTCTTAGTTGGTGATCACGAGATCACGTACACACCGCGAGAGGCCCTAGTTGGTGATCACGAGATCACGTACACACCGCGAGAGGCCCCAGTTGGTGATCACGAGATCACGTACACACCGCGAGAGGCCCCAGTTGGTGATCACGAGATCACGTACACACCGCGAGAGGCCCTAGTTGGTGATCACGAGATCACGTACACATCGCGAGAGGCCCTAGTTGGTGATCACGAGATCACGTACACACCGCGAGAGGCCCTAGTTGGTGATCACGAGATCACGTACACACCGCGAGAGGCCCTAGTTGGTGATCACGAGATCACGTACACATCGCGAGAGGCCCTAGTTGGTCGGAGATGTCTTAGTTGGTCGATACAGAAACATTGCCGACCCCCATTACCTTTTTACCACCTTCAGTTTACTTCTGGGAATACTGTTGAACGACACAGCGCTACCTGAAGCTCAACATGTCCAAAACTGAGCCCATCTTCACTCCTCTCAGTGTCACAACCCCCCTCAAGTCTCCCTCACTGTCGATAAGATTAAACTCTCCCCAATCTCTTGGTCATCCTTAAGTCCACCCTCAGCTGTACTCCACACATACAGTCCTTCATGCTGGTATGTTGCCTCCTCCATCGAAACATTTCCAGAATACACCAAATTCTCGCTAAACCCCCAAACATTATCCCAGTCTCTCCTTTCACTACTGCTGCCTCCCTCACCCATCTAAGCTGCTTCAAATGGTCCTAAATTGTACTGCGAGTCTGTGACTGATCTAACTCTATCGCCACCTCTCTGATTACCCTCTCTCATTCCCAGCTCCAAGACTTCTCTTGTGCTGCTCCCCACTTATGAAACTCCTCCTTATCATCATCATTTATTTATATAGCGCCACTGATTCCGCAGCGCTGTACAGAGAACTCACTCACATCAGTCCCTGCCCCATTGGAGCTTACAGTCTAAATTCCCCAACATACACAGACAGAGAGACAGAGAGACACAGACTAGGGTCAATTTGATAGCAGCCAATCAACCTACCAGTATGTTTTTGGAGTGTAGGAGGAAACCGGAGTACCCGGAGGAAACCCACGCAAACACAGGGAGAACATACAAACTCCACACAGATAAGGGCATGGTCGGGAATTGAACTCATGACCACAGTGCTGTAAGGCAGAAGTGCTAACCACTGAGCCACCGTGTTGCTCCTCACCAAATGTCAGCATTGCCATCTACCACCTCTAGATTCCAAACTCTCATGAGCAGCGCTCTCTCAATCTCCTGTCTCACGTCTGCACTTTCTTCATCAACCTTGTTCTGTTTTATGTATGATTTCCTTGTGTAGGATTATTTATTTGTAAGATTTGTTATTACCATTGTCCTTCATAACAACATTGTGTAGGACCAATCAACATGGCAGCACCAAATATATGAATCTGTTGGACCATATTCTCGTGTTTTAACGACGATCGTTTTCTCCTTCCAGATTTTGCGTGGGGGACAAGTTTTTTCTTAAGAACAATATGATCTTGTGTCAGATGGACTATGAAGAGGGACAGCTGAACGGGAGCTTCGAAACGCAGGTTCAATAACGATCGCAGCCCGGCTTCTCTGAGGCAAAACGGAATGGATGTCCTGCCAATGCAAGCAGTGAGGATTGTCTGTTGGCTTGCCTGCAATATTTTTTAAATTCTCGGTCCCCCCACCCCACGGACTGTGTACAATGTAGTACTCCCCACCCCCAATACAACACAAAGCAGTTGCAATCTTAGATGTACAGTTGTGCCTGCTTAGCTGAGCACTGCATTTGCCTGTATGTTTGTGAGGGTTTTCGGGAGGGTGGGGTCCGGGAAGGTCTTGTACAGTCTGTTTTATGTATATAAACTTGAACATTTATTTTATGAAAATGTAATGCAATTTTATTACTGGTGTGAAATTAAAGATTATGAATGTTTGTGGTTTGGTATTTGTCTCTTCCCACTGCAGTTCTACCATGGAACCCACAAGAAAAACAATATTTAAAGTTTATGTTGCCACCAGGTGAAAAGATCTATTATTCATTTGCAAAAAGATATAAAACATTTGTACATGTTTCCATACCTTGACAGAACTGGACAGATATAAAATGTTTACAAATTTCCCTGTGACCTCTTAAGTTCTTTAGCAGTTTCTGGTAGATTCATGTAACACAGAACTTATTGCCACACGCTTATCATTTAATCTGAGATCCAGAAATTGAATCCTTCAGCGCTGGAGATAGCAAAGATTCGGTTAAATCTGCTCCACAAGCCAAAAAACCCCCAAAAAATTCAATATTAAAACAAAGAAACAAATGATTCCCTGTTTCTGGTTCTGTACAGACATCAGCTATTGTGTAATACGCGTATATTTGATATCCATGTACTAGAGAAAATGTGAGAGTGATAGTAAGTCTATTTTATGGAATTGGAACCTTTAAGTAAATAAAGATTTTTATTCCTACACGGTACCTTATACTAGTTAGTTAGTTATTCCTGATGAAACAACATATTGCAAAACAGGAAACAATTTGGTTTGGTCAGGAAGATTTAGAATAATGGAGTCATGATGGAGTTCAGCAGAACCATTTGTGGGTTACCAAGTCTGCTCCCTATAACCAAACATATACTGTCCTCTATGTATTACAGCTTGTTAGGGGATTTACATTGGAAAGAGCCATCATGTATACAAGAAGATGTGTGATATTCCTCTGGCACATGTAACTGGTAACCACGCAAACAGTGGATGTAAAACGAGAGGTGTAAATCCCTTCCAGACACTAGGGCGGCGATGTTGAGTAGTCGAGACTCCACGCTGGATGCTGGAACGTCATAAGTCGGACTGTTATGGTAACCTTCAGTTCATAGGGTTGTCAGGGTTAGTTTTTGCCATATAGCTGACTGGGGCAACCAGTAGCTCTCCATCTGCTGAATTCCCTGCCAGCCAAATGACAGCTGGTGAATGTACCTACCCCTGCCCAATATTATAGCGCATGGAAATATGAAGTTTTCTAGTTTGTTTTCAGCCTCATACTGTCGTGGGACGGTGTCATAGCATCAAGGAATCGCCCAGGACTGAGATACCAGGAAACGGAGGACAAGAATTCTGTAGATCTCCTGTATTCTCATCCCTGAACCCAGTGCTATGTAGATCTATTTCATGTTCAGGAGACTTCTGAGTGGTACCTGATATTACCAGATCTGCTTATACATCTAGAACATCTTCTGTACCCCGCTCGCCCCGGTATCAGAGCACAAGCAGCAATAACGGAGGGTGATAACATCTTCTAAAGTAAACACAGGAAGCGGAATCATTTATTGCCGCGG
Organism: Mixophyes fleayi; assembly: GCF_038048845.1. Taxonomy (NCBI): domain Eukaryota; kingdom Metazoa; phylum Chordata; class Amphibia; order Anura; family Limnodynastidae; genus Mixophyes; species Mixophyes fleayi. The sequence goes on along the minus strand of NC_134411.1, from coordinate 2,331,167 downwards.
CCGAGCGACGAGCAGAAGCTGATTTATTAAAGCATCAAATATTTATATAAGGTATAAATGATGAATAAGGAGGATGATAGAGCTGCAGCCAATACTGTGCTGCTCTCCGTAGAAATGTTCTAACTGCGCAGTAAGAACATGAAACACATCGGTAGATCTAATAATATAATATATGTAGTAATATAATATATATATAGCGATGTGTCTGGGTAACGGGATTCCCCCTCCCATAATAGACGTGTCGCGTTACCTCACTCGCCACAGCGAGTGTGGCCCCCCTAACACACATTAAGTTCTCCTGTTCATGGTAAAGGTTCATATAAAAGAAAATAGAATAAAACCGAATCCTTTGTCTGTCCGGCAGCACCTAACCTGCAAGGGCCAATGCAGAGGTGACCGTAACGCCAACTTGTGTAGCGTAAAGTGCACAAATTTGCGGCTCATGCAGACCAGCAGAAACATGCATGTACACCTGTTACAGGGGCAAACGCAGGATTTGTAGAGAGGGGTTTCCACACCGCGCCGCCAGTGGGCGTGACCAGCATGCATGGAGCCACCTCAATTATACAGTGCCCCAGGCTTGGATGGGGTTTCCAGGCACTAGGAAACCCCCTATTGGTTTGCCTATGTGTTAGGAGGAGTATCTTTGCACCCGCTATTGGGCTGGTGTTAATAACTCTTTTTCACGGAGCGCCTAACGCCCAGCCCACACATCACTGAACAACAAGTTATTTATAAGTGACCAGAGTCCATAGCATCATTTTACGGGGCCACCACTCAAAACTCAGTCCGGTGGTCACAGCCGGTCACCAAGATCCACTTTATTTTAACAGAACAATTCACTAATTACATCTTTATTAATCCGTCAGTTTCCTGAACTATATAAACTGACAAAGTCATGTTACCCTGCTGGTAGCTCCCTACATAGGCACTTAACAAGCAAATACATCACATAGCAACACGCTAATCAGTAAAAGGATCGGCGTAACATACCCAGAGCAGACGATGCAGAGATAAAGGAACGGAAATGCAGATATGTTGCGCATTTTACATAAAATCTTTCTGCGCATTCCCAGTATTAGACCGTACGCCAGTGGATGCAGCAACGTACAATTAATCTTTGAGCACAAAGGACCCTTTCTACAGCCTGTGATTTCAGGGGCGAAACAGCGGAGGGCACCGGGCGTATTCATGTAGTCAAATAAGCAACAAAAAAATAAATCTAACCAACCAATAAAAATGCAAACATGCAAATGTACCGTAATGTAAAGCAGCTAATCAGTCCATTAAAGCTAATTGCTGATTGGCTGCTAAGGGTAACTATAAGACGTTTATTGTGGGCGATGTGGGAAGGTTCCATCCTGAATGTTGTTTCCTGTTCTCAGCTCACAGAAAAGGCTTATTCCATAATTTGGCCAAACAGCAACATAATAACCAATAACTTATCAGCTTCGATGAGTCCAGAAAATGGGCAGGGTACTCACAAAGCGCAACGTGAGACGGTTTGTGGCAGAATGATTTAAGGTTGCCATGGAGGGTATTGGCCTTGGGGTCACCATGACATAGAACCCCTCCCTCAACCTCATTGTTATGTTCCAAGAAGAAGGCACAAAGGGGGGGTTCAGTTCACTGTGAAGCTCCGTAGGAGCCTCATACGATTTGCTGATGTGGTCACATCCGCCGTGGGATGCCATCGCGGATCGTTCCCAAGGCACTTTCTTGCAAACATCAACAAGAATTGAATTCTTTAGAAAGAAGCTTTGTTCTCCACCACATGATGTCATAAAAAACCAAGAGACCCCTCGTTTCAACCATTGGAATATAATCTTTCTCTTGAGATGTTGATTGACTAGGACGGACCTAACATCTCCTGATTTAGAGCCGCTGTGTGCGTCCTCTCCTGCTACGGAGATAGACGGGTAGAGCAGGAGGTGAAGGGCAGGGGTTCTGAGTACCAGATATAAGTCCCAGAATCCTGCAAAATACAGTGATTGGTCCCACGGGGGGGCCCCCACCAATGTACTACTATGGGGAAGGGAAGCTTTTTAGTGAAAATGATCTTTAAATTGGAAAATGAAATACAATTTAGTTTTGAAACAGTTGCAAGTTAAAATTGGGTGTTGGAAATGGGAACGGGAGCCCCCTACTAGAATTGTCACTCTAGTTCCACTTATGTTTGTATGTATCCCTGGGTAAATGACGCCCTTGGCTTAGCAATAAACCAATTGGCTGTGAGCAGCTATCATGTGTTATTAGCTACAGATGTCACCATCTACATAGGAATCAATTACAGGAGAGTAGGACTGTGCATCACCTGCCCGGTCTGTATAAAGCTAATACACAACTTCTAGGACTTTATAAATATGAACAAGACGGCAAAATAAATCCCATAAGCCTGAAATACTGAACGGTAATGTCCTAACTGAAGCCGGAAGCTGAAAACTGAACCTCCAGGTTTGAATTGCACAGATCCACTCCTCACTAGTCTGTACACATGATCTGTTTGGTCTCCTGCACCCACCACACTCACCAGCCTATATACACAGAAAACAACCTCACACCCACAAATCCTCCTCACATGTCCTCTCTCTCACCCTCCTCCTTCTCATGGCTGCTGGTGATACCTCACCTAACCCTGGACCCCATACAATCCCCATTATCTGCTCAGGTTCCTCGCTCCATCCCAAACTTTTCCATCCATCCAGTACTTCCAATCCCGTCAACCTTATCCACACATCTCCACTACCCTCTCTTCCCTTCTCCTGTGCACTATGGAACGCCAGATCTGTTTGTAACAAACTTACATCCATCCATGATCTATTCATTTCTAAATCCCTCAACCTCCTGATCATTACAGGAACCTGGCTCACCTCTTCTGACACTACATCCCCTGCCGCTCTCTCCTATGGGGGACTCTCCCTCAGCCACACTCCCCCAGACCCGGAAACAGACATGGTGGTGGAGTAGACATTCTACTCTCTCCAAGCTGCACCTTCCAAGTCATACCCTCTGCACCCTCCCTCTCATTCTCTTCCGTGAAGTCCACACTATCCATCTATTTTATTCTCTACACCTTCATGTTGCTGTCATTTATCGCCCACCCCCCCCCCCCCCAGGTCCAGTCTCTCAATTCCTTGACAACTCTGCTGCTCACTTATTTCCTATCCTTTGACCTGCCTACACTCATACTAGGTGATTGCATCATTCCCATTGATAATCCCACTGTCTCTTCTGCCACTAAACTACTTTCACTTACTTCCTCCTTTGGTCTCTCCCAGTGGACCTCATCTCCCACCCACTGTGATGGGCACTCCCTTGACCTTGTCTGCACTGCGCTAATCTGCGCCTCATCAGGGGGTTTATTATTTATAAGAGGAGAAAAGCTCTGAGTCCCCTCTAGTCACAAACATGCTGAGACAAGTGGACTAGACACTGCAACCCACAAGATCAGCTAACTTGTCTCCTGAAATACTTTGTCCCGCTGTGATCATTACAATGACCTGATTAGCTACAGGTTCAAACTTCAAAACTGGTGACATAACAGATAAACAGCAGAAGAATGATAACAAAAAATTGCTCAGACTCTGGTCACATACATCATAAAAATGTAAAGATGATAATGAAAACTTAAATGGTGTAGTCTCTTTCACAATACATAAACAACAAATCTATGCTCTAATCTTGATAACGACAAGCTAAGAAAACAACGTCTGTTGATCAAATAAATGTGGTATTTTCAGATTACTAGCAGCTCATAAATGCTACATATGGCAGGATCCCTGTGACAGTTCTATAAAGGAGAGATTTTCCTTTGTTAACAGTTGAGACAATAGTAAAATATTGGAACAAATATCATCTTCTGAACCTCGGAATCAAAAGGAAAACAAAAAAACAAACTAAATTGATGTCTAGGATTCTTTTCTGGGAAGTCGGTAAATTGTGTTCTCTGTAAGAATATTTCACAAGACGTAAATCTTCAAAAAATGCCAAAAAAACAAAACATGCAAGGCTTGGCACGCCAACAGAAGGAGAAGAAGGCAACACATAATCTTCTTAACGGACGTGTTTGAGCCCAAACACATTTGTGAGATAGAATAACAAAAGCCAGTTCTTACAGGAAGTCTATTGTAACAAGTAATATGACATTTCAATGACAGGAAAGCTGGAAAGTTTACCCTGGATGGTGTTGGAAGTGGGACTTTCTCCAGGGAACTTATTTTTATTACTACTTTGGAAAAACAAACTTTCTTCTTAATTCTTATAATAAAATATTAATGTTTTACTTGCGTTTCCTTCTGTCTAAACAGAACAGCAACTTTGTCAACTTAGATATGAGAACTCGTCAAATCCACGATTCATATGTTGCACAAGAGGATGCACTAAATTTTTCAAACCATTGGTAAAGACTCAACTATTTGTGGTAAATTCCTGAACTTTAGATAGAATATAAAATGTTTACTAAGTTGAGCAACGTAGATGTTTTCCAACATGTTCGAGCCGAAATAGCTACATTGTAAAATATTGTTAATGTTATTACATGGAAACAACAAAACTTCAAATTTGGACTCCGTAATGTTGCTAATTGAGTTAAAAACATTATAAATTATAGAAAATGTAGCTGGACAAAATCAGTGGTTCTCTAATAAATGATAACTTCTGCCAGTAGTTATTAAATAGAAGATAGATAAAGTTTTGTAACATGAATAGTTTTTCACATTCATTTTTTAACATCTACTTGAGACACGCAAAGGGAAGGTAAAAAATAGGGTAGGGTACCTATCATCTAGAGGTTGCAGGATGCACACAATAGCACTTTTTTCAGCTAAGGACCTTCTTTAGGACCTGGAGGGGGAACGGTCACCAGCTGACCGAGAGATCTGTACACACCTCTTGCACTAAACCTCACTTCTCATTTCCCAGGTCCCTGATGTTATATATATTTTCTACTACATAAATTATTTATTGTGATATACATTGTTACCAGGATACATTTCTTAATGTATTTATTGCAGGGATATTTTTGTTATCTCTCAAGCCTAACTGCCCCTGAAAAGATGAATGACCCATAAGAGCGCTGGAGCGATTCTCCAGTAGACCAGTTGTTCTGATACTGGCTGCCGTTGGGTTATTCTTTATCTACACGACTTCTTGTGTGTGGGCCCCAGTAGCGCCCGCTAGCGTCTGTTATTAGAGCGTTCCTTCCAGTTTTAATTAAAATACACTTGGTGTTCCGTTGTCGAAGGAGACGTTTGGGCCGATGATGGTGTTGCGTGTCCTGGACATTGAGATCTATACGGTTGCCATTGTCTTCCACCTGTCTCCTGATGAGGTGAACAGTTTGGTTTCTCTTCACCTGTAAGCAGATGCAGTTACTTTTGTTTTTCAAGCTTTTGCTGGAGGGATTGTGCCCAGTTATTGTAGGAGATTATCATTGGCTACAAATGGTCTTAATGGCATTCTGCATAGTACTAGGATTATGTAGTCTAGTAGTGAATTTGTGTCATTCATGGACCCTGCAGGGTCTGCTAGTTTTAGTAACATTCTGGGCAGGGGAGGGCTGTCAAATTTTAGCCCGGGGGACAAGACTTGACTCAGCAGCCTATTTTAAAGGAAGCCCACTATAGGACCGTCCCAGGGAGCATATGCCCACCTTCCACCCAGCCCAGCCTGCACCCGATTCTGGGTAACGCTTGGTGTGCTGACGAGTGGCCAGAAATTGAGATGAGCGAGATTTCAGCTGTAACGTAACTGACGAGACTAGAAAATTTTCTTCTGGACCAATAATTTAGGTGCAGTTTAAGCAATAACTTGTTTCGCTTCATCATCAACACTGGTACTTTATCTTCTTGGTCATACAGCATTGTGCAGTAACGTAGAGTTTCAGAGATCATCACCCCCAAATGGGCGCAGTAGGAGTGGTCGGCCCAGCTTTTGCTATGGACGCTTAAAATTTATTTCGTTTTTCCTAATGTTTTGTGGTGCTCTTCATTTGAGTAACTAGTTGCTCCTCATTGGTACTATTTCTACTTTGAAAATGTATTTTGTACAGACAATCATCTGGGTGGCTGGAGGGACATTCAAGCATTTTCTGGGTGGCTCAACAAGCCCATATTCACCCTGGTGACAGGACTCTGGATTATTTGAGGCAGATATTCACTGGAGAGGTGTCGGGGGACCTCGTCTGGCGTCACCGATGCTTCGATGGTTTGATTAGTGCATTTGATAATAATTTGTGTTTTTGTGAGGCTGACTGAGCTCATAGCTGTAACTTAGTCCTACATGGATGTTTTCCAAGGTCAGAGTGACCATATTTGGGAGGGGGTTAATGATCTAAAGGACACAGTGGTTGGAGGCCATCACTTAATGCTATCCGGCGCTGCACAGAGAATGGTAGAAAGAAGGTTCATTGCTCCCCATATGAAGTCTGTTTAACGTGTGGTCCAAATTCACGTGTGGGGGCCCTTAGTATAACCAGAGCCCAGGGCCCCAGATCATTTTAATCCAGCACTAGTTCACATTCACATGGGAAAATAATAAGGAGTGGCCTAATGTGTCACAATTTTTAAATACTGGGAGATAAGTAATTAAAATGCAAAAGAGGTTTATGGGAATAGCAAAAGGATGCACCAGGGGGCGAAACTATATGTACATGTAAATAGTTATTGCAGAGGATGAGCCCCTTTCAATCTCTGGCTCCTGGGGGATATACCCGAGTGTGCCCCCGATCAGCCATAGAGCCTGGTAATGATTACCTGTGAGCGAATGTGGGACCTTCGGCCTTAGGAAGCCTCAATCCGCCACCTCTGCCCTGATTGTCTGATCACAAATGAGGAAACGGTGAACTGTACAATTTATTCTACACTTTGATCTTGGCCTCCACACAGCAGCAGAACGCCAAGAGTTAATGAAAATCTGGACATCTGGGAGTTTCTAGACCAAACCAAAGCGTTTTTTAATGTTCCCTGCAAAAAAATGGCCAGCGGGCACCATCGTTCTAGATTTGAATTTCCAAACGCCGACTGTCCCCGAAGAATTTCTCAAAATGCAAGTGATCAGTTGTAAATTGTTCGTCTGACCTTTTGTCTCCTCAAACGCTTGTTGATGCTTTTTAAACTAGACAGTCAGGGGAAATAAAAGCATCTAATGTTTTCAGTAGGAGTCTGGCACTCGTGTTAGCAGCGTCGCATCTCAATACTGCACAGATAACGTCTGCGGACACGGGAAACAAACCAAATCTGTTTCCCATGTTGGGGACTTGATCAACCCCCTTATAACCATTATATTGGTACGCTCCAATTGTCCCTCTCTTTGTCCAGCAGGCTATTCGGTATTGGGGTGAGTGGTTGAGGTCAAAGGTAATTGTTTTAGGAGTAAAGGCATCAAATGTGTTGATCTACACACTTAATGGTCCCTATTTTTCAGCATGACATATTGCTTTGAGCTGTAATAATTTGCTCGTCAGCTCTCCATAAACTTCTACCGTAATCTGCAGACATTTTTTTAATTCCAATAAATCACTGACAGATATTTTATGTTTTATTCTTTTAAAAACCTCAAAAAAAAATTTGCTATAATTTAACCTCTTCTTATTTCCTGCAGATCTGGAGTAATGGCTTTGAGCTGACCTTCGGTATAGTAAAACGTCCCAACTAATCCTTTAGATTGTAAGTTCTTATGGCTAGAGGCTCTTTTGTAAGGATAGTATGTACTATATATGTATGTGACTGTAGCAGCTCAGGGTAATATATCCGGTGCTTTAAAAATAATTGCAAGTAATGAATTAATTTCATCAGTCCTCAGCTACTTTCTTATCTGCATAAGATGATGTACTGAAAGGATCAGGAAGATATACAAATAACGCCCCTTTGGATACAAGAATATGGGTAATACTACGGGAGACTGAAAGTACCACCCTATGGGCGTGGCTTATAGAGTAGGGGGATTAGGGTGAAACAGTCCCTGCTCTGACCACGGGGGAGCTCAGTGAGAGTACTTAACTCATACTCACCTACCTACAAGGGGGAAGTGATGGTGCGATTCGCATGTTCACAGCCCCGGCCCCTGCGCAATGCCTCGGTTCATGTTATGGCACAGCGGGGGTGGGGCCATGGTAATGCAATCTGTGGTGGAGCTTAGGCAGGATCTAGTCTCCCAGACATTCCGGGAGAGTAGGCAAGGATGACATAACTGATGTGTGTTTGGTTCCAGATACACAGCTCTCCAGGCTGCCTCTGACCATGACAGGTAGGGAAACTGAGGAAGCTGACAGTTGATGCAAAGCTCGTCTGCATTCCAAGGGGGAAACTCGGTGGCTGGAGGTGACAACTCAATACAGGAACTCGGTCCAGGGAGTAGTAAGCCTGACCTGTCTGAGAATTGAGGAGTGAGGCCGGGTACTGACAGCTAACAGAGACAGAGACCCAATGCTGAATGAGCGCAAAGTGCAGAAACTGGCAATGCAGAGGCAAAAGGTCTTGTGATCACCATCTTTAAGTGCATTCAACCCAAAGAGCTGTGCAGGAGAGAGAAAAATGTGATGTAATCAGAAATGGTCTGGAGGTAATTCCTTCTATCACCAGTCACTGTACTGCGCTACTACTACTGCGACTGCATATGCACCAACTGACCTGTTACTAAGCCTGATGGGCACCTTCTAACTTTACACCCACTAGAGCCTCAGGCGAGGGGGAACTGAGCTAACCGGAATCACCATGGGTTCCACCTTCATGTGACTTTAGTTTAGTGACTTGTCTTTATCCTCATGCAAATTTTTTATGTTTCATCACAATCCAGCTTCTAGTGATCGCTTTATATCATCAGTGATATATTTATTAATGATACCAGGGTGATCCAACTCTGAGGATACAATTGTATGTAATGCAGAGTGAGTTGTGTTATAACCCAGAGTAATAAGGTTGTAAAGCGCATGTGCAATAAAATAAGTTAAAGTCATCTGAAGGTTGGAAAACTCTGCGGACAAGATGTGAAAATACTCAACTATGTGGGGAGGTTGTTTTCTATGTTCAGCAGTTTGAATTCATTTCATACTTATGTGCGAGGGTTTTTACGTTTGCACTAAATTGTTGTACTATAAATATTATTGAGCAGCACGGTGGCTCAGTGGTTAGCACTTCTGCCTCACAGCACTGGGGTCATGAGTTCAATTCCCAACCATGGCCTTATCTGTGAGGAGTTTGTATGTTCTCCCCATGTTTCCTCTGGGTGCTCCGGTTTCATCCCACACTCCAAAAACATACTAGTAGGTTAATTGTCTGCAATCAAATTGACCCTAGTCTCTGTCTGTCTCTGTGTACATTAGGGAATTTAGACTGTAAGCTCTAATGGGGCAGGAACTGATGTGAGTGAGTACTCTGTACAGCGCTGAGGAATTAGTGGCGCTATATAAATAAATGATAATGATGATGATATTTCTTCAGAAACAAAATCAGATGCAAAAACATAATTTTCTTTTATAATTATTTAGTGTGGTTTTTTTTTTACTTCCACTATTTTAAAGCAGGAACTTTGACGCATGGGCTGAACCTTAACATATATCAAAGTATTTTAATCATGGCTAAAAGAGACAAAATTATCTGCAGAATGAATTATAAATCACTATCTTTCTCCGAGTTCAAGAGTTCAGTATTAAAATGAACCCGCCAGTCATCCAAGCTTTATAAAATGCACTCAACTCTTTTTATTATCCAATTAACTGTACATGTTAATAAGAAACTGTATTTCTCATAAAACCGGGAAAATTCTTTCAGAGTATCTTGGGTGACATTCTCTGTGTAATGTCAGGGACTGGAAACTCCATCGTATATATCCAAGACTAGATTATAATTTACTGCGGATCCTTTAGAGACTTTTATAATGCCTCCAGTTATAATGTATATCTATAGATGTTTACATAAAAGGGACGTTTCTCCAGGGGCGAATATAAACAATTTTGCAGCAAAGGATAAAATATTGCCAATAAACGGAGATATTTCCCATCTTATTCTGCAGCGTGAAGAACGTCTTGATTATTTCAAACCTATATTTCTAGTCCGACATTTCTGGACCATTTGCTCTGACATTTTATTTTTTTTAATGAAATCGTATAAATCCTCTTCTGCCTCACATCCTAAACAGAGTAACGTTAGAATTTAAAGAGAGGGGGGGGAAAAAGTCTGTAATGATGTTTAAAGTTCAAAGTTCTTCAAAACTGTGAACTACTTTCTTATTAAAAGGGGATTATTTAATATTTAACAGGTTTTTGCCCTATTAACTATCTGTCATCGCAACGATGACAGATGACTTTTCGGCTCAATTTACTTTACAAGTCATGTCGGGACAGCGCATCGGATGAGAGGCTGCCCTGGTGATGTCTATTTGTACTGAAGATTCCGGGTTCCGATCCTAGGCTCGCGCTGTTGCCATTTGCGGTAAAGAGCGCAGGGGAGAGAAGCAACGTTACCGCAGAGGGATCCGTAGATCCCGCTCCTACGATGTTCACCCCCACAGAGTTCAACGGCTGACGCCATCTTCAGATTTTTCTTGATTTGTTTTTCCCTTTTTGTTTTTCCTCCAACATTCTATCACTTTTGTTACAGTTTCCGTTATCTCTTCACTTTGTTTTGTTCCAATGCATTAAATCTTATTTTCCATCAAATTCACTTTATAATACAGTGATTTCTATTGTAACTATCACTCTCTGTCTCTACTCTTCTATATGGTTTATGTTGCATTCTGCTTTTTTTCTTCCTTAATTGATTTTCTAGTTTTATAAGATTTTGTTATATGGCCGATGTACAGCAGAGAACCAGGATCCTGTGGGCTACATCACCTTAGCTGAGCATGTTCATGGCTCTCGTCCTCCTCTTATTTGGGGGCTTATTGTTTGTTGCACTTTAACCCCCAAGTTAGTCAATGAGTAAGACAGGTGCCCCATAACTTTGCCTCGGCTACAGCTGGTCATTGAGCTTGATTGACCCTGATGGTGGGGGGGCGGCGGTCGGTCTGGGAGTGGTTTAGCAGTTCTCCAACTTGTGGCCCAGGCTAGTAGACATGAGCCGGGGGCTTGGAGTGTATTGAGGCAGCAACACAGGAACTCGGACAAGACACAACATTGCACTCTAGCTGCAGGTCAGCTGACTCACAGGCCACACCTCCAAATTCCATGCTGCCCCCTGAACAGTGCTCCCCTATACCTGTGTCTAGTGTGTCTGTACGGTAAATACAGTCTTGAGTGTATTTATTCATTTCCTGGAATCACTACATGTGGATATATATCGGGTATACATCTGGGTGTGCCCTATTTATGTTTACACCTTTTCCCTTTATAACAACTGTACAGTACAATTATATATTGATGTAAACGATGTCATATCTGCCACAAAAAAAAACATGTGTGAGCCAGCCTGCCAGATCTGAGCTTTCCGTCCCACTAAAACGGTTTTAAAAAACAAATATAAAACATTTAAACACAGATACAATTTAGTTAAAACAAACAAATTATTTTTTATAAATGTAAAAAAATTCTTTATTTTAATTATTTTATTCTGCTATTGCCGACCTGAGATGGAGACAGCGGAAGAGCCATTGTAGCGGTACAAGTACTGCCCTAATTCTGGTTCAATGGGGAAGACTTCCTTGTGAATTCCAGATAATCATAACACAGTTAGGACTATACCGTCTTACCTGGTAACACGGCTTTTCACCCTTTGATAAATCTGCCTTTTAGTGCATTTATCCTGAATTAGCAATCGCTGACTGGCAGGGTCTTAGAACCCGATTAGCGAGTGTGGTAATTGGGGGCTTTGAGCCTGATGAACAGGAAGCATCATATAGTAAAACGTTTTTCTATTCAGTTGCGCATTCAAAAATGTTAAAATCAGAAGATGGTGTTTCCCTGCCACCCTTGGGTTCAGGTATCTGACGTTGGACATGGTTGTGTCTCATTCGTCCTTGTCGCGTATGATCGGCAGCCACCAGAACTCCACCGACTTCAGCAGAAGAGGATGAGGAACGTAAGGGGTGAAGATTGTTGATCTCCTACTTCCCAGACCCAGTATCACTCCTCTGTCTATTGCTAGATTTTATTAATAACTTACATTATGGTATATAGGTGACTTTCTATCACCTCAATAAGCTGTGTCCTATCGCCATATATTGATAAATAGACCCGACATGGAAGTGCAGAATTGATGTGTATTTTGGGTGTTTCTAAGCATAAATCAAGTTATTGTCTCTACAATCTCTCATGATAAAGAAACAAGTTCCAGATGGCGGAGTTACCTGCGGGTACGTCCTGGACCTGAAGTCGTATTTTATTGATCTTGTGTTTTGCATTTGATGATTCAGATTCACAAAGGGAACTAGAGAACTGAACGATCCATCTGCATTAATCACCTCATTATCATTACAAATGGGGTGTAAATCTCTCATAACAGCTTCTTACGCGCTGAAAAGCTGCATCTCTATAGAAAAGGAACGAAGAGATTAATACAAAATACATATTTACCTCTCAACTTTAAATGTATCTCTTCCTGGTTGGTGGATATTCTTAATATTTGGGTATGTTGCAAAATCAAAAGAATAATGTAATGTCCACATCTAGCTTAGTATATTACACATATAATAATAAACTACTGGGGATTTACACAGGAATTTTAAGATTGCCAGATACACAGCAATATAGATTCAGAATGAAAGTCAGCTCTTGTCCTGAACAGTGGAAATGTGTGTATGTGTGTGTGTGTATATATATATATATATATATATATAAAATCAGAATCAAACTATGAGGTTTTGTATTATTACTTTTGTCCACAACATGTAATCCTGCAGCCTAATGAGGATGGCCCCTATCTCAAGCTCGTTCTATATCTATGCATTAAATATCAATTTCTCTTGACATGTGACTGACAATTGGTGTTACCCCTGTGTAATGTATGATTGACAATGGGAGTTATATCAATAAGGACCCTCGTTATTTTCAGGCCTACTAGACCCTTAATCTGGCGCGTCATCCAGTCATAGGAGACAGCTTTAGGGGAGGTGGGGGCAGCCCCAATATTTGCGCTGCCTCAGCCACTAACCGTGTCTCTGCAAGGCGTTGTTCAGTCACATGCGGGAGGGGGTAACCTTGGCATCACCAATCATTTTAAAAATTTGGATCCAATGTATTCAGTAACCACATTTTCTCCCCTGGAACTAAACTATGATCTGTACGTCCATTTCAGGCCCCTGTAATCAATGCAGAGGTGCAAACCCCCATCCTTCTTTTTTAAAAACCCACAGGGGAGATGGATTTATGAATAAAACCCCTCTACAAATTTTCTTGGATGTATTCAGACATGGTTTTCTTTTCAGGTGGGGACGGAGGGTACACACGGCCTCGTGGAGGAGTCTGCCCTGGTATGAGATCAATTGCACAGTCCCATTCTCCATGTGGGGGTAATTCCTCTGCCGTGTGTTTGCTGAAAACATCAGAAATACTTGTGTAGAGAAGAGGTGTACAAAGCTCCACTGATGTAGAAGTCATGGGCACATGAAGTCCTGAACGCTTGGGGCAGGATACAAGTAGGTGTCCAGCGCAGGCTCTGCACAGTATAGGCAAAGGTTATCTTTGAACCTTCTCTCTTGTTCCTCTGGTGTAAAACGAGGTCATCCCAATTGCACAGGTTCTCCATTTGAAGGTAAGATAATAATATTGGGAGTCACAACAATAATAATTATGACAATAAAGACAATGAAGTGGATAGTAGTCACACAACCTATAATGTTTGAAAAGAAGACAATGTGATGAATAAATGATAGGAGTAGTAGTCCCAGCAGTATCAGGCTGTTGAAGGGCGGAGCTCTAGCTCAGGCGGGGCGCAGTACTGGCACCGTGTAAGGTGCTGTGTAGTACATGGTGGGTTGCTCACACATGCCCAGAAACCTAGAGGGCTCTTGGAACAGGAGCCTAGATGGGTCTCAATGTCTCTCCTCTATAGGCTGTATTATAGCAGTTGTACCTGCAGGTTCCTGGAACAACGGTGATGAAACAGGGTATTTGCAAACAACTGGAATGATTCCTTTGGATCTATGGACTGGACCTGAAATTCTACTAAAACTCTGTCAGTTTACTTTTTGACAACGACAGACGCCCCTCTAGGATTGGCAGTTTCCTCTGAGTCTTGCAGCCCTCCCTTGTAACCTAGCAGCTTTTTCTGTTAGATTGGCAGCACACTGGCAGCTTTCTCTGTAATCTTTGCAGCTCTCTGTGTCAAACATGCAGCTTTTCCTGCAAGACTCTAAGGAGTTTGTAGCCCTTCTCATCACATCTCACCATATTGTTGTTGCCCTTTTGGTCTTTGCCTTTCCCTGCAGCACTTCTCTCCACAGTACTTCCTCTCTGTCACCTCTATATCGAGCAGGACTCTGCTGTACTGCTGTCCCCTGTCCATCATTTCTGCTTAGTGCGGCGATGGTCTTAGCAATGACGCCTCCCTCTTCTCTTCCCGAACCGATTACTCTGATCTGACACTAGAGCTGCTCTAAAGTCTTTGTTGTCAGCGGTTCTACGTCTACAACAAAATATCAAAGTACTTATACTAAATAATTAAGAAAAAAAAACGAAAACAACTAATTTTTAAACCCTTGTCCAGCAGAACCAGTCAGCATTTGTACTCTCTTTATTTGCTAATTACTAGATAATTGCTGAGTGTTCTCTCTGTTCTCCCATCAGTTGTGTCCTTACATTTGCAGCCAGGTGAATAAAGACATAGACGGGCGCGGAGAAGGGCGCAGGGCTTCAGATAGATGTTAGTTTCATGGGTTTGTTTGTTATCTCAGAATTTGCATTTCAACATTGGGGCCTAAACACAACTTCTCTCTGGACAGTTATCTCTGCAACTAGAATCTCTCTGCAGATACTTTGTACAATTCACCGCACAATAGGTTTTCCTTATCGCTCTCATATCCCAATTAAAAAGATGCTTACGTATAAGTTCACATTTGCAATTCTGTTTTCAATTATTGAACTCGTAAAACAGAACTTGTCCCTCCTCTATGGACTCATAAACATCATCACCTTTCCCAGACCTATCAGTTGAGTAACAATATTTCCAGAGCATATTAGGAAATTGTGTTTCTGAGTGAGAACGAGTAGCAGTTGTATCATGCAGATTAGGAACACAATAAACACGTTGTATATAGCATCTATGTGTCTTGGAGTCCGATGCACTGTTATTATAGAGGGACTAATGTATCCTGTTTTATAGATTATAAGGATATTACAAGTCACCAAAGTGGCAGCATTAATCCCAAATCTGCAGACTGTGTATTTATACAGTTCATGGAACCCTGGGATGTTCTCTAACATCTATATAATATATCATTACTGTGCACATTACACAAACGTGCTTTAACCCTTCATGGCCAGAGGTACTTCGCTCCAAGGGTATCGGAGGCTGGCAGAGTTTACAGAGCTTGGATGTCCCACTGTCGTGACAGTGGCTGCAAGGGATAAATCCCAGTGGTGCCACCCAATGCCCATAAGCAGCGAAATCAATAGTGGTGGTGTAAATACTTCTGTAACAAAATTCTGCAAATAATGTTGCATTCCTGACATGCTTTTAATATGAATTACTCGGTCTCCGGGTACATAGGTAGCAAAGGATTATTTTATATTGCTGTAATTTTTTGGTTATTAAACATGTAGTAGATAAAATTCATAGCAATGGCAATTAGGTATTAGAATTAAGAGGGTGCATTGCTATATTTCAGATTAGTAACATTTGCACACAGCGGCACTATCTAGGATGGTGGATACTGGACTCTCATACACTAAGAGTTTCTAAATTCTGCTCATTTAAATAACTGCAATTCGACAATATGCGAAGCCGTCGCTGGAGATAAATCACCAAGATATATAAAGAGCATCTCTACAGCTGTTATAACATTATTATTCATATTAAATCCTTTATAATTGCTGAGTTCTGACATACTGCTCATATAAAGCAACTTTGCACATACATTAATAGGTATACTATTGTATAATAGGCATTACAGTATTATATACAGAATATCTTGTTGTTAGTGTGTATCAGAGCCTTGTAACTCTAATACTCAGTGATCCACAGAAGTCCAGGTTTTAAGGTTTTCCTTAATCACAAGGGAGGTTATCGCACCTGTTCCTGCGCAGTGACATTGATCCTCAGACCTGACCTGTTGGTGCTTCCGAGAAACTCTGGTGTCAATTTACAAAGTGTATAAAAGTTATTCAGGAATTGTGTAATAAGTTACGATGAGATCAGAGTCATTATTTCCTCTGTGCAGAGCTCTGGGATGACTGATAATATCCTTATAATCCACAGTATTTCATCTTCAACTGGAACATTTGAAGCTAAAACTTATTAAATCCAGATTTGTACATCTAGTCCAGTGCAAAAATTGTCCGTACGTTAATGAGTCCTGGAACACGTTTTACGACTCGTCAATATGAATGTTATTTAAATCTGTATCCCCTCAGTTCCACTTCTGCCAGGTGTTGGGTTGGGAGGAAGAAAGATGGACACAGAGACCATAGATCTGAATGGAGAGACGCTGTCGGAAATATCTGTAAAGAGAATTATCTATGAAGCAGAAGAGTCTGTGAGGAGATATCTCACTGTGAGAAAAACAACTCTCTGGGAAAAGAAACAGTGATAAAGGCGCTAATGGTATAATCAAACTCTGGTTCTTGTGAGTAAACCTGATAAACTATCAAGTCCTTATATTACATAAACCTGAAGTGAAAGGGAGGTATAGATTTAACACCTTCATTAGATCCATTCAAGATATCCTCTGCATCAGTATAAATGTTTATTGAAGACACTGTGATATAGGTCCATTTAATATATTGATACAGGTAATGGGGAGTCTGTGCTTCCCTGATAGTAGGAAAGAGGCTGCCGGGGAGAAGAGAAGGGGAATAGTCCCACACCCCTGATATAAATTAGACAATTGAAATTATCTCCCAGCGCAAATAGAGAGAGAGTCCGTCCCAGATAATCAGGGCTATAAGGAACAAACTGATGAAATGGTCTGCCACAGGGACGGACTCTCTGGAATTGGGAACCCCACCATATCATGTTCATATTTATGTGGTTTATATGTGTTTTTCTTCACATCTGAGTTTCATGTTTATTCATTTATCATAACCCCTTTTATATTGTAATATTCCTGTGTAATTTTTATATGCCATTTAATTCTGTCTTCAGATACATAAATGCTTATTAGCACCAACATTTCTCTATTTTTTGGTCTATCATATTCTATTATATACCTCTCTATTTGCGCTGGGAGATAATTTCAATTGTCCCATTTAATATATCATCTGCGTCATTATAAATACTTGTTTCAGAAACTGCATTATATTTCAACGTATTAAAGCATCAGCATCCTTAGGGATATGGAATTCAAATACATATCTGGAGAAAATAAAATGTACATATAGCTGAGTAGTCGCTACTAATGGTATTATAAGTGTACCAACGACAGCCTGGCCTAAGACTTGGTGAGGACACTGCGAAGGAAGAAGTGATACACACAGGAAGTGTAACTGTGTCACATCTACAATGTCCTTATTTTGCCACCAACAAGGGAAACTATTGGCGAAGGTTTAGTAGATTACCAGCACTTCTTATATCTCTACCTGACAATTAAAACATTACAAGTTACATTATTACATTACAATTATTACCATGGAACATAGTGTGTATGTGGGGTGTTGCTGGGTCTGTCCTACATGTAATATTATACAAGAAACAAATATGTTTTTCTAAACCAGACCTTCAATAAAGGACACAAGTCAGATTTTTCTATTTTATTTCTTGCAAATATTTATGGTGTTATCACAAGACCGTTGGCGATGAGACGAGAGTCCCAAAACACTGACAAGGTCTTTACTTTATCTGTGTACGGTGCGAGTCTTATTGTCATTTATTTTTACAAAGTTCAATGATATTTTGAGTGTGACAAAGAGGAAAAAACGTGGGAGAAATTGAAGTTTTACTGTGTTTGCAGAGCTTGGCTGTTGATTAAAGGGACACTATCCCTACTTTTGTTACTCTTTTTTTTTGTGTGTAGTGGAAGTATTAAGAGATGACAGGATGGGATTTCTCAAGCTTTTATAAAGATGTCACCAAGTCTGTTTACGGAGCTCATTTCCCAGAGTATTATCCTTGTTCCTGTCTATGTCCCATAATTCCCTTATTTCCATAGCGGCAAGAAATGGTTTGACATTATAGTGTGTGCAATGCTGGACACAGTCAGCAGAGGAATGGAAGGAATGGAATTTGGACAAACATTGATATACACACACTTAAATATAGTAAGTAAATACTTATATACCGAGAAAAGCTATTAGGGCTGTGCAATTAAAATACAATAACATTGGGACAATAACAAAAAGTTCACTATTGTTCTTATACAATGCCAACCTCAATATAGAAGGGACAGTATTTCTTCAGTTGCAGTTACTGTTAAGATACACTCTGCTAGAGTGTGTATCTAACCAACAATTGAAGTTTTATTTACAAAACAGATCCTTACAGTTTGTGGACATATCATTTAAGATCAAATTGATCACAAATAGCATTTCTCATGGACACCGCTGACGTAGCATGGCTGCAGTACCTTCTGGTTGGTTGATAATGGTGACGCCACTTGTTCCTCTCTCTTCCTCCTTCTTTTAACTCCACCCATGACGCACATCCCAGACAACTACCATCTTTGTCCCACCCAGAAGATGTCGACTCAGCATATGGTCTGAAATATGTTATTTTTTCACATGTATTTTTGGGCCACAAATTACACCCAGGTTGCATTTAACTCTGACCCATTGTCTCCAGACCCAATAAGCCAGTGATAATGCCAAATAATATATACATTAATATACGTATATAATATAAGTAATATACAACGAAAAAAAGTCACCTATTGTCAACGCTATACCACAAGACCTAGTAATACAGACCTCTCAAACGCACACTGAGATTACACTTCTTCCTAAGATCCACCACATTTGGGATCTATCAGTTGATCTGTGGATCACCAAATTTTAATACCATTCCAGATCAAAATCTATTGCATAATAAATCTCCTTACAGAAGTGGTAAACAGATTGTTTCATTTTCCTTCAATAATTATTTATACATAAAAGGGACTGATTGCATTTTATTTTATGATTTCAACTGTGTTATTCCTCATATTTAAGGGTGTTTTTTATAGGTATTATAGAAATTGCATGTTCAAATATTATTGATATTTTATTTATGTAACCAGCAATGGGCTATAAATACCTACATATATATATATATATATATATATATATATATATATATATATATACACATATATATGCATATATAAATAAAAGTGGTAATGCCCAAAAAGATACCCATTAGTAGCAGTAATGCCCATTAATATTACCATTAGAAAGAGTAAAGCCTAAATGCCCATTACCAGTAATGTCCGAGCACTGCAGCAGGTAATGCCTCCAGCACAAGCTTGTTTATTTTTTATTACTATACCTGGTGTAAAGTATAGAGAGGGATCTCCATCTAGACCTTGCCCTGTAGCCCCATGATGACGGCCCTGCTTCCTCCTCCTACCGTACACTTGTCTACATGCCCCCAGCGGAGGTACAAGACCAGCTTGGATGTGTCACGTGGCTCCTTCTGAGAGCGCTCACTGACATAAGTGTACCCTGAGCTTAGACTGACATGTGCAGTAACCTGTAAGTGAACATCTAGAATGTATCAAAAAGTACTTATAAATTATACTATGTGAGGGTGTCACATTTCTGTAATATACGGCATGGGGTAGGCTCAGTGTTCAAGTTATTTTTTGCAATTTAGACTTAATTAACATTGTAATTATCATGTTTTAATAATGGTTTGATTTATGTGCATCACCTACAAATACATTTAAGATTTTATCACATTAAACGTGTGCTTATAATCTTATTTCCTTCAAAATGATTTTTCTTTCAAACTGAAGAAAAAAAAAAAAAAACGTAACAACTAATGCTAATAAATTGCTGTCCTTAGCGATAATGTTTTAGAGTGTTTCCAATTAAGAAAAGATAATGGTTATTAATTGCTTGCCCTTATGCAGGAGACACTAGAAGGATGTTTGGAGATATTGTCTTTTCATCCTCTTTATATAGAAACTGCCTAATGCTGAGATAGTGATTAGAAAGTGATGTTATAAAATGCTGCACTTAATTCCTGTTTAATCCAGTCCCAAAGGACAGAACATAGTGAATGTTTAATACTGGAAAGTGCTCAATGTCATGATGTGGATAGAAGAGAAACATACATCACTTTATGGCATAGTCTGGACTAATTCCTCTCCCCTTGACTTAACGTTACCACACACAGGCTGATCCTGCTCCTCCAACCAAGAGCCAAGCACCAGGTCACACCAACTGATGCTTAGTCCAACCAAGAGCCAAGGACCAGGCCACACACGGGCTGATCCTGCTCCTCCAACCAAGAGCCAAGCACCAGGTCACACCAACTGATGCTTAGTCCAACCAAGAGCCAAGCACTAGGCCACACACAGGCTGATCCTGCTCCTCCAACCAAGAGCCAAGCACTAGGCCACACACATGCTGATCCTGCTCCTCCAACCAAGAGCCAAGCACTAGGCCACACACAGGCTGATCCTGCTCCTCCAACCAAGAGCCAAGAACCAGGCCACACACAGGCTGATCCTGCTCCTCCAACCAAGAGCCAAGGACCAGGCCACACACAGGCTGATCCTGCTCCTCCAACCAAGAGCCAAGCACTAGGCCACACACGGGCTGATCCTGCTCCTCCAACCAAGAGCCAAGCACTAGGCCACACACAGGCTGATCCTGCTACTCCAACCTAGAGCCAAGCACCAGGCCACACCCACTGATCCTTAGTCCAATAAAGAGCCAAGCACTAGGCCACACACAGGCTGATCCTGCTACTCCAACCAAGAGCCAAGCACCAGGCCACACACTCGCTGATCCTGCTCCTCCAACCAAGAGCCAAGCACTAGGCCACACACAGGCTGATCCTGCTCCTCCAACCAAGAGCCAAGCACTAGGCCACACACAGGCTGATCCTGCTCCTCCAACCAAGAGCCAAGCACTAGGCCACACACAGGCTGATCCTGCTCCTCCAACCAAGAGCCAAGCACTAGGCCACACACAGGCTGATCCTGCTACTCCAACCAAGAGCCAAGCACTAGGCCACACACAGGCTGATCCTGCTACTCCAACCAAGAGCCAAGCACCAGGCCACACACTCGCTGATCCTGCTCCTCCAACCAAGAGCCAAGCACCAGGCCACACACTCGCTGATCCTGCTCCTCCAACCAAGAGCCAAGCACTAGGCCACACACAGGCTGATCCTGCTACTCCAACCAAGAGCCAAGCACTAGGCCACACACAGGCTGATCCTGCTCCTCCAACCAAGAGCCAAGGACCAGGCCACACACAGGCTGATCCTGCTACTCCAACCAAGAGCCAAGCACTAGGCCACACCAACTGATCCTTAGTCCAACCAAGAGCCAAGCACCAGGCCACACACGGGCTGATCCTGCTACTCCAACCAAGAGCCCAGCAACAGTCCACACACAGGCTGATCCTGCTACTCCAACCAAGAGCCCAGCAACAGTCCACACACGGGCTGATCCTGCTACTCCAACCAAGAGCCAAGCAATAGTTTGACACCCATGCACTTTTGACCACTTTCATTTTGGACTCGCTTTATTCTTTGCCCCGGCCTTATGGCTGGGCGAGAAAATTTTTATACCAAGCCCAGCCATTTGGCTGGGGCCATATCCTCTCGCCACTATTTATTTTTCTCCACGTTTGTCACATTTACTTTCGTGTTTTCATGTTTCTTGGATTTTTTGGGTGCGGGTAGGCCCTTTTGGGCTCCTGTCTCTGGAAGATCTAGAGGGGGCTGTGCGGCCCTGAGGCTCCGGCCCCCCTGAAACCCCTCGAAGGTCCTCCCCTTAGGGGGTGGACTAGTTGTGGAGCCCTGGGTGAAGCCTCGGTGGATCCCAGGGGCTAAAGGGACACCCTTAGCCTTGCGGCGAAGGGGGTCTGAAGACCCTTGCCCCCTAAGGGACCTTTTGGTTCTGGGGGTTTGGGTCCAGGGCCCTTTCTTTTTAAAGGAAGGGCCAAGTTCCACATCCCTTAGTGCTACTCCAACCAAGAGCCAAGCAACAGTCCACACAAGTAGGTGATCATATTTTACAGGATCTATCCATTCAATTAGAGCTTACAATTTAATTTTGGAGCCTCGGACACAATGATACAAGGTGACTTTGTCAAGGTTATTCCATGGGATTTGTTTAATAAGGTTGGTACAAACATAACACCCAGCTTTGAGCAGTACAATATATGATTAGTTGCTATAGGTTACAGTGCATGTGTTCTACTTGCATCATTTTATTAACAATGTCCCAATAATATAATTATACAGTCTGTAGCTTTAAACATAACTCCATTGAAAGGGATGTTGCCTATTTACAATCGTTATGCTGGGTGTAGCTGAAATAACACCTGAACAGGACTGAAATTGTCCGTTGAATACTCAGAATCATGTTTGCTGGTATGTTACAAAAATATCAGGAATCACTGACTAGAGTCAGCAACATGGAAACAAAATGTGGACTTCACTGATTGTTTCCATGTTTACAGATCTTGCTAAGGTGAGCCGGTAATTCACAGCATGTCCACTGGCAGCAACAGTGAGTTTCTGAGCCTTTAACAGACAATTTCAGTAATTAGGCAGCCAAATTTTAAGCAGGGTTACACTATAGCCTCTTAGTCACTCCTATCCTTTCTGTAAATAAAGGAATAAAGCAAGATAAGTAGAAAACACTTTCAGCTATTTCAAGCACATTGTTTGGCTCATCAATACACAGGTTTTAACTCGCTCTTTAGAATATTTCGGTCACCAAGGTGTATTGTACAACACCTTTGTATATCACTATACATTCTGCACAGGACAATTGAAGCTGTGATTGGTAAACAGGTAAATACCGTTCAGGATGATCCAGGAAACCTTTTGCATAAACAAAATCTGAAAGACTCTACATTTCCCCCAGCGCTGGCATTGAAATTATTCTGAATAACTCACAGCGCTATTACAAATATGAAAAGTAATTATTGTAAACAGCCTTGATTCCAAGGGCTTATGTCAGAAAAACTCCTACAGAAGAGAAATAGACCTTTATAATTTAACAGCCTTGAATCCACATTGGTTTATCACGGTAATGGATGTCATTGTGACCTCAATCAAGGATTTTGGTTTTTTTACTTTTTAGCAACAGAAAGGGGGACAAAAGCCTTCTTTCATTACAGAAACAAGATATTTGAATTCTTTCCTTATGAAACAGTGTTGATAATTACATTAGTGGAGAAGATCAAACGGCAATTGAAATATAATCCAACCCCACCAGATACATTGAATTAAGGTAATAATTGTTATTACTTCACAGAGGACACTTAATGTGCTGATGAGATGACATTACGCTAAAAACTTTTACACTTGTTGTTTGGAACAAAGTAATGTACTCCTAATGGCAACATAATTGTGTGATCCCATTAACACCAGCTCTATCCCAGCATTTTATTTAACCAGGCTTTTAACTTGTAAGTACATAGTGTGCTTTTTAATGGTGTTTTATTAAATTTGCATTGTATTCCTGGGATATTAATAGGTGGGAATGTGTTGACTCCGTATTTTATGACTGATTTAAAGACAGAATAGAATTTGAAACTTCATGTTCCAATTAAAACTTAAACAGGATCCTGCATCGTGAAGTTACATTTTTAGTTTTCATTTAAGAAGCCAAAACGCCACAAATCATGGAAAAATAAGGCTTTGGATACATTTTAATGATTTCACGAATGCCAAATCTTGCTAAAGAGCCTTTACAATGTGTCTAAATCATGAACCAAGTTTTTTTTTGGGGGGGGGGGAACCTATCAATTAGTTCCTGTTGCAAATATCTAGATGCCGCTGGAATCTATATTTTGGTTAGAGATGAACAGGACACTTTGGCTTATTCCGGTAATTCATTATATTTTGGGTGATTTAGGTATTTCAGTTTAATTCAGGATTTCTGCGGTGTTTGGAAGTCCCGCTAAATTAAATTAAAGGAGTAAATGAAATTAAATTATATTAAAGGACTTCCGCAATCCATTACTAGACATACCGTAGTTTCTACAACCGACATAATGTATCATTTTTATTATCCCACAAACTTGAGTGATTAAACCAAACCCCGAAGCCAAGATTAGGATTAGGGGCCGCGAATCTTCCCCTGTGAAAAGTTTTGTGATTCACGTTACTATCGTAAAATTCAGATAAATATTTTTAACTGAAATCCTCCTCCTCCAAAGTAATGTACAGCGTCAGTATGAGGGCTTAGGCTGATTTATCCATCAGTGATCTGTCTACCTTCAATGACTGAGTTCTCCTTCCTATTTATAAATATCCTATTTTATCCTTTATACATTGACCTACAGAAACAAACGTGTCAGTATATTATTGATGGGTATGTAACCTTTGCCAGTTAGTGGGGACGAGGTCATTTATCATTATTTTGTCAGAAATTGTGAAATTATTATTCCCACCATCAATTGCTAATCAATAATTTGCTAAACCATCAAACACAAGTATCAGCAAATCTCTAATCAAGTCAAAACTTAATCTGTCAATTAAAAAAATCAATCTTACACTTTGTACGTCAGGCCGTTGGTCCGCAGACGTTTTGTTTCAGGTTTATAAGAATTTGCAGTTTTATATTTGTCATAATGGAATTGTTGGATCCTCATCAGAACCCTGAGAACTCACAGACAAAGATCCAGGTGCAATAAGGTGATATTTATTGTTATAGATTATAACATGTAAGGTTAGTGGGTCTCAATGGCTGAAGGGGCCCGGCAGAGACAGATAACATTTAGTTTATATGATAATATATTGCTGCTGAAACACACAGGTAAACAGGCTCAGTCAGGGGCAAAAGGACAAAGGATGCACAGAGCAATATGCACAAAGTAACCAGCCAGTAACATAACGTTCAGAATTACTCTGGCAGGGTCTGCGTGCCAGAGATTCAGGATAAGCCGGCTTCTAAAGCCAGGTAAAATAAGATATTAACTACTGAAATAGCAAAGAGCTGGGAACCAGGAACTGCACTGATCCAGCCAGGCCGGACTGTAAGAGGCTTCTATGTAAGGGACAGTCATCGGGATCACCAGCTACGGCTGAGGGAGGCCGCTCAATGCTTTCAGGGCACATGGTCCCCATGGCGGTAAATGGGGGGAGAAATGCAGCAGTACACCTGCAGAAAGAAGTCAGAGCTTCAGACATAGCTAGAAAAATAGTCATCAGCTGTTGAACTGAAATTGGATGGTCAAGTGCATGAAACATACTAATACTACTGCTGCTACTACTGATGGCTAATAATAATAATATCTTTTTAACAGTGCCCCTGTATTCCTTAGTGCTTTATAAAGTGTAGACAAGTATAAGACTCTGCTCACTGTCACAGTCCGCATAAAATTTAGTGGATTCTGTCTTACCAGGGGACATCCATAGTTGCCACAGGTAGGAACAGAGGCGTAGAGTCTAACGAACCCCTGGTTTTCACCAGGGACCCCTGTGAGGGGGTTTCTTCGCTGCCCTCTGTCCCCTCATGTGACAAGCTAGTGCCAAACAGAGAAGAAGAAGAGAGGATAACTAGCTAGAAGTCTGCTGAGGAAAGAAAGGAACGTCAGGACAAGGGGGTCAGCAATAATCAGAACCAGGAGGAGACCCAAACGACAGGCAGGGCGAGGGTTAAAGAATGAGCTGGGTCAGTAACACAGCAGAATGCACAGGAACGCTGGATATACAGGGAAGGAGCCTGAGCAGGGCAGGGTTTAAATAGACAGATTGAAAATAGACATCAGCAGAGACACCAGGTCAGGTAAGTGACGGCCAGACTTCGGGTCCAGCGTGTGACAGTCATTAAAAGAGATTAAAGAAATCATTTGTGGTCCCTTTGAAAACCACCAATAACACTTTAATCGCTACATCTATATTTCAAGTTCATAGGTTTTACGGAACAAGATGACGGATGTTAAAGAACATAAATTTGTACCAGCCGTTTGGAGGAAGTTTGGCGCAGTGAGACCATTTCTTACAGTACAGAAGGGTCGCTGAGTTTTGGTGACAGTACAAAAACAAGTTTTCATTTTGCTGAGTGAGATTATTGAATTGAGATAAAAGGATGGATGGGAGGATGAGATGAGATATTATGCAGAAGGGCGTACAGTCATTTGCACCAGCCCTCCAACACCCACAATACATATGCCTCTATGTCTAATTGAGTAACAATTATGTGGAAATGCCCTTATCCTACTTCACCTACGCTTGACTGCACCTTCCTACCCCCCATTCCGCCTCTCTAGGCATCAGGAAGTATGAGTACACATTTTTGGTGTGCAGGCTCAGTACAGAAATAAATATATTACATTAAAAAAAAAACCAGATGTACGTTCAACATTCAACAGTGTGCACAGTATTAAACTATAGATGCAGCAATGTGACCATATCTTCCAGGTCTACTATGCTTTCATCACCAGTGCATTACCCACCGCTGACACCAATAAATTAAATATTAAGTCAGATTCTTCCTCTTTAAGAGTCTGCATCAGTATATCAGGACAGGCAATAGAAGCCAACCTATAATAAGCACCTTAACAATGCCATGTCTGGACTTATATAGTGGTAGAGCGCCAATTGAGGCTCACATCCCCTCCCAGCTGGAGGAGGGGTGCACGTCCCCACTTCCATAATGTCACATTTTGGCAAGGTCTATAATAAGCAAACAATCGGGTGCATGCATAGATTGTAAGCCTGCGAGCAGGGTCCTCTTACCTCTCTGTCTGTATGTATTACCCAGTATTGTTTTATTAATGTTTGTTCCCAATTGTAAAGCACTACGGAATTTGCTGGCGCTATATAAATAAATGTTGATGATGATGATGATGATGCCTAAGAAGACAACAGCCAGGTAAAGCCTTTGTAGGACCTGCCCTTGATGTGGGTACTGAGGAATCTTCTCTTTATTTTTTAGGAATTTTTGGAAAGCCCTTATAAATGATTTGTGGGCCCCTATGATCTCTCCTCGGGATGATGTCCTCTCCAATGGGAAAGGCATCAAAGACTTATAAACTTTTCTTGACTCTAGAACCTTTTCTATCTCACATTCAGGTTCACCAGTACAGGCAGTGGTGACGGTGATTTGAGAATTTGCAGGTTTTAGGAGAGTTGTGAAAGGTGTTAGGTAGTGTAAGAGTACAGGGTGATTCAAAATGTAATGGGATTACTTATGTTGCGTGGACCACTGATCATACGACCTAAATTAGCTGAGAGAAGATGAAGCCACATCTCTTTGTAGATGATCAAAGTTTATCACCTATTTTAAAACAGGATCCTGTCTCCTATGACTGTCTGAAGAGGCGTAGCCTATGTTTGCTTGAGCTTCCTTTCACATTTGTGATAGGTGCTTAAATACAGAATTGGCTTCAGGAACTTCAGAAAAGAGAGAGGAAAACGGACAAGATTTAGAATTCATACTGTCCACAAAAAAGTAGATAACGGGGTAATTATAATAAACTAATTCTGCACGTGGTACATATTTGGCTCCATCAAACTGATTCCTGGATATATAACTTCTTAAAAAACTGCTCTAAGGATTGATTTGCACTTTCATACCATTACATTCAGGATGATAGGATAACTCGATTCCCAGTGAAATGCAGAATGCTCTCAAAAACTTGGAATTAAATTGGGGCTCTATCTGGTCCTATATTGTCTGACGTTCTTTGCTACTTGAATAATTGTTCTACAAACATTGCAAATAAAAAATGGTGAAATAATAATATAATATGTAACAAATCATACCTTGGGACAAAAGGTCTGCAGGTGGGACAGAGTTCCCAAACTGAACTGCCTCTCCTAAATTTTAGATAGATGTAAACAAAGTCCCCCAGTGGTGGAACTACCCCCACTCCATGGAGTGCATCTGCTATGGGCGCAGGGGAGGGGACAATTCCAGTTCCTTAAGAGCAGAGCAGGGGCCCAGGAGGCTGAAGTGGCATACTGGGCTTCCCCCAAATTGAGACATGGAGCCTAGCATTGCCGACAAAAAAACCCCCAGTTGTAATCAGATAGAGACACTGAGTCGCTACTTCTAATATAATCTCCTAACTCCGCTCCCTTCATACCCTTATATAGCAGCGAAACATATAAGCATTCATCCCTAGTACCAACAGTAACAATGTAGATTTTAATGCAAAACTGCATA
Source organism: Mixophyes fleayi (assembly GCF_038048845.1). NCBI lineage: Eukaryota > Metazoa > Chordata > Amphibia > Anura > Limnodynastidae > Mixophyes > Mixophyes fleayi. The sequence continues at coordinate 2,302,802 of NC_134411.1, read as the reverse complement.
TAAAACGGCAAACGTACTATACTTTTTGTTTGAACGTGAATAGAACTAGTGTATCATTTTGGATACAGTTCATCTTTAACATTGCACCCTCCGACAACTTACCACCAGCCAGATACCCTAATATGCCACTACTTCCCCAGCGAAACCCAGCACGTGAAATAAGTGTATCTGGCTGCACTTTAAACATCCGGCTCGATGCAAATACATTGCATCCTGTGAGCATCCAACAAAATAATGATGAAGGTGTAACAAAGCGTCCTTCCAACAGAAATTCATCTCTTTTTTTGTTTCCCTGTTCTCAATCATTTTCTTTGCCAAACCACAGAGAGAGAGAGAGGGAGAAAGATTTTGCTGGCAGTAGCAAAGATTCAATTATACACAAAAGCAAAGGACTAAAAAAAAAAAAAAATGGCACTTAATAAAAAAAAAATGCCTCTCCAGAAATTATGAAGAACAATAAATCTGTTAATTAGCTAATTAATATTCAATTGGGGTCAGTGGGCTTAATAGAAGTTCTTTCGGAGACCCGAGAAATTTTAAACTGACAATGTTGCTTCTGCCCATTTTTCATTATCACGGTGGAGCAGACTGCCCTTATCACACAGCCATATGTGCAAGAACAATAGAGGGACATTATCATCCTCCCGCAGCCGGGTTTAATTCTGCACAGTGGATCTTACAGGCTGTGAAGTAAAAATGCTGGAGCATTTAGTGTAATTGATATGTGGTTGACGTCGTATTGTTTCGACTGTTTGTTTGCTCGACTGGTATTTAAAGCAACGAAGCATCAGAAGATTGATTCTCAGTGGCGGCCATATTTTTATTTTTACTCCCCCTGAATGTCAATGACAACTTGTCAATTCAGGTCTTAGTCCAAGAGGATTTATACAACACATTAGACGGCACCGTTTTCCCATTTAACTTTTAACATTTAATCAGTTGTATTGGTAAAGGCTGGAGCCCGTAGGGTTGATAAATGCCCGTTGGCGTTGTCACTGGAGCCAAAATACCTCACCCAAAACTGATCTGCAAATTGGGAAAACTCAGAAAAGTGAAATGAACAAAGGAAATGAAATCTGTAGATGGTTATTGAGGGATGTTAACGAAACAACCAATATTGATCCAATGCATGAAATGAGTTTCACAACAGTATTTATTAGGCGTTAAAGGCAGCAGGAAGATGTAACATTTATATCTTAGAGGACCCATCATTTATACACAGTGGAGGAAACTGTTTTATGGACTGAAACAATACTCGGAGCTATTGACATTATGCCTCATGCCTCGTACCTCAGTGATGAGGCAAATTTATTAGCTGCATCCGCATAAACATTAGCGGCCTCCACTCTGTGTACAGTCATGGGCAGGAGTTCTGAGAATGACACAAGTATTGGTTTTCACACAGTTTGCGGCTTCAGTGTTTTTAGACCTTTTTGTCAGATGTTGCTATGTTATACTGAAGTAACATTACAAGCATTTCATAAGTGTCAAAGGTTTTTATTGACAATTACATTAAGCTTATGTAAAGAGTCAATATTTGCAGTGTTGACCGTTCTTTTTGAAGACCTCTGCAGTGCACCCTGACATGCTGTCAATCAACTTCTGGGCCACATACTGACTGATGGCCGCCCATTCTTGTCTAATCAATGCTTGGAGCTTGTCAGAATTTGTGGGTTTTGTTTGTCCACCCGCCTCTTGAGGATTGACCACAAGTTCTCAATGGGATTAAGGTCTGGGGAGTTTCCTGGCCATGGACCCAACATGTTGATGTTTTGAACCCTGAGCTACTTAGTTATCACTTTTGCCTTATGGCAAGATGATACATCATGCTGGAAAAGGCATTGTTCATAACCAAACTGTTCTTGGATGGTTGGGAGAAGTTGCTCTTGGAGGATGTTTTGGTACCATTCTTTATTCATGGCTGTGTTCTTAGGCAAAATTGTGAGTGAGCCCACTCCCTTGGCTGAGAAGCAACCCCACACATGAATGGGCTCAGGATGCTTTACTGTTGGCATGACACAGGACTGATGGTAGTGCTCAACTTTCCTTCTCTGGACAAGCGTTTATCCAGATGCTCCAAACAATCTGAAAGGGAATTCATCAGAGAAAATGACTTTACCCCAGTCCTCAGCAGTCCAATCCCTGTACCTTTTGCAGATTATCATTATGTCCCTGTTGTTTTTCCTGGACAAAAGTGGCTTCTTTGCTTGTCCTTTTGACACCAGGCCATCCTCCAAAAGTCTTTGCCTCACTGTGCGTACAGAAGCACTCACACCTGCATGTTGCCATTCCCGAGCAAGCTCTGCACTGGTGGTGCCCCTATCCCGCAGCTGAATCAACTTTAGGTGATGGTCCTGATGCTTGCTGGACGTTCTTGGGTGCCCTGAAGCCTTCTTCACAACTATTGAACCTCTCTACTTCAAGTTCTTGATGATCTGATAAATGGCAATATCGTGTTTCCTTGCAGATAACCATGGTTAACCATGGTTAACAGAGGAAGAAACAATGTTTTCAAGCACCATCCTCCTTTTAAAGCTTCTAGGCTGTTATTCTAACGCAATCAGCATGACAGAGTGATCTCCAGCCTTGTCCTCATCAACACCCTCACCTGTGTTAATGAGAGAATCACTGACCTGATGTCAGCTAGTCCTTTTGTGGCAATGCTGAAATGCAGTGGAAATGTTGTTTTTGGGATAAAGTTCATTGTCATGGCAGAGAGGGACTTTGAAAGTAATTGCGATTCATCTGATCACTCTTCATGACATTCTGGCAGCAGACTTTGTGAAAAATAATATTTGTCATTCTCAAAACTTTTGGTCATGACTGTATATAAAAGGTATAAAATTAATAACCCTGGATCTCTGGATTTGTGACGTTAGGTGGACAGGCATTCAGCTACAAGTAGCACTGGTATTCCCAATGACAGGAGTTTTCATTTTATCTCTAACACAAGCTAACAAAGGGTGTAGGCATTTGTGGTAGTGATTCACTTTCTGATTACATCAAAATTGTATAAGTAATCTTCCAGGATAGTTGTAAAGGGGCCACAAATCAACATAATCCACCCCCGACTGTGCGCCCAGTGATCCCATGAGGGTCACAATTTCCAAAAGTGGCCCCTTCTGAGCACAGGTGGATCCAACACATGCTCAGCTCATCCAATATTGCTATGGACCCGGTGATAACAAGATTCCTCTCCGGGTGGCAGAGTTATTGCCCAATTGCCGGGACTGTTGATGGGCGCGTCCTGCCCTCTGCTGCAATCTGGAGTATGCAGCAATATATAGGAGGGTGGTGTTATAGCCTTGTGCTATGTAGTTATTCTCCCATGTAATTCATGTTAGATAATATGTGCTGTATACACACATCATTTAGTGGTAGGAACAAAGCAACAAAATAAAGGTGCAAATTTGCTCCAGGACAGACCTTGTTGTCATTAGTAAGTTTTTTTGCATGCAGGGAAAAAACTGGGCAGCTTTATTAACACACTGCAATTTAGACTTGAGCTAGGACCTCCCCCTTCCAACTCTAAAACTGCACAATTGAAATCCCCCCCCCTTTACTGTCACATGGTTTTGCCAAGGTGCATATTTTGCTTTATTTCTAACTAGTTCAGTCCCTTTTTATTTTGTTTACTTTCTTTAAACTACACTAAATGGACGACATTTGGTGCAGTGGCTAAATAGTAGGAATTGTCCAAAAGTGGAAAATCCCAGAAAAAGTCATCCATATTAATTCCTATCGACTCCAACAAGATCTCTTTCAATAAAGACACCACATAGGACAAATATTTCACAACCAAAATCGGTAACGCTAAATCACCAACAAAATGGAACCCGCCTATTGTCCAAGCAGAGGCTCCAGCTCAGAGGTCATTATTACAGGTTAATACGACTCCCAGGAGGAGATCCAATTAGCCGCAATTGCGTTACAAGAAGCATCGCTCACTTTTGTTTGCACCTCAATGAGCAAAGATTACGAACACAAACATCCCGCAGAGACGCATTGTGAGAGGACCTCGCGGCTAGATGAATCTCCCCCACAACCTGTAAACCGCAATAGGTGCCAATTCCTGCCTTTCTTTCAGCACCGGGTTGCCCTAAACCTCAGACTTACTGTCATACTTTTGGGCTTGTTATCCAGTATATATATTACCTGGATACACATCAGATATAGGTCCGTGAAAGCGACGCACTATCAGGACTCTCACTAAATGGAAACAATAGAGAATCTGCTTATTGTGACATTTGGAAAAACTCGGCAGAGTTGTTCAGGTCGGGTGAAATGTCTAATAGACTTATCAGTCCAAGAAGTCCCAGGGACAGAGGTCAGTCCCTGCTGTGTCCTTCTCGTATCTGAAACACGGCTGTTAGGTGAGGTTTGATAAACAATGAGGTTCGCGTTGTTCTGTTTATATTAAATTTTACAGCTTGTCAGAAGCTCACGTTCTGCAGAACATTCAGTTTCCTGACGACACTCGGATGCTGGTTTCAGCTGACAATGGTAAAAGTTCAATCAGCTTTAGCAGAAGCCACTGGAAGGAGATTCTGACATTTATATAGGTAACAAGATTCATCTGTCAGCTGTGAGGACATTGATCTACTGTAAATAGTGTATTTCCTGCTATATAATTATCACCAGATTAACATCTGACCCAGTAATCAGCTCACGATTCGATGTCTGCAATAGGTAAATTGACTAAACTGTTAAATATGTCATATTTAGTTTTCACCTAGTCTAAATAAGGCTGTTACAGTGTTATCAGTTCTATCCTAATGCTGTACTCTTGTTTAATGTTAGTCAATCAGGACTGGGAACCTATTGCATTTAATTTCTTCTTCTCAACATTATCTGTATGTAAGTGACTTAGAATTGGTTGGGATTCAATAAATCCTTAGCCAATCAGAGCATTAGAAGAGTCACAGGACTAGACAAACCTGCAGCCAATCAGATTATTAGAAGAGTCACAGGACTAGACAAACCTGCAGCCAATCAGATTATTAGAAGAGTCACAGGACTAGACAAACCTGCAGCCAATCAGAGCATTAGAACAGTCATATGACTGGACCAACCAGCAGCCAATCAGAGCATTAGAACATTCACATGACTAGACCATACTACAGCCAATCAGAGCATTAGAACAGTCACAGGACTAGAGGGACTAGCTGGAATAATACAAATAATGTACTACTACTGCCAGTAACTGCAGTCTGTGTGTATGGAGGATCAGCCTGCTTCTCTTAGTGATGAGCTCAGGTTTGGTGCATAGGTCACGACCCCGGACTTAGATCATGAGGAATTTACAGTAGAAATTCCTCCAAAATCTGTGCTAGAAAACTTACAGAAACATCTCTGCTGATCATGATCGGAATAAGGACCAACGAGTAAAATGCTGCAGAGATTTCATGCAATTTACACTGTGACTTTGTATCAAGAATAAAATCTTCCTGACTATCATTAACAAGACAAAACAATGTAAGGACTCAGAGTGTTGAATGCATTGAGTACTATCAACACAAATGCAATGACGTCCGCATGAAAAGCCCAGTTATGAGTATATATTCAGTCTAACATTTGTGTAGGAGTAATAAGTGCGTATATGTTAGTGTCGGGATAGTGCAGGGATAGCTTGGAATTAGCGCAGAGATGCAGATGAGGAGCCTTCATCATCATCATCATCGCACATCGTTGCACCAGCTCTCCAGCACCCACAAGAGATACGGCTTGTACCTGGTGTATATACGTCAGCTTCATGAGCCCCTTAACGACAATAAAGATGGCCACACACAGTTCGTCCTGGATGCTCGACCCAAACCTTTGGGCAACCAAATCCGATAGGACTTTTATGTTCACCAGCATTTACCGACAACCAATTACCGGAATCAGTTTTTGGGTCCTTGCAATTAGCGTATGTTGCAATTAGCAGACAAGTAGGTCTAAAACAGCTGTCAGAATCACAGCGTGGGCGTGCGACTGAATCACAAAATACTCATCTATTAATTACTTAGCTAATTAAACTTGTGTCTTAACTGGAGCTGCTGTTTCTGATACAGGAGAGGTGTCCACAGATTCTGAAATTCTTGGCAGCCCACTGGGTCGTCTTGGACCAAACTGACCTCAAATTGCTGTATGTATGGACAGAACATGATCAGTAGGGATTGGTGAACATGTGATTAATAACTGTGATTTGTGTCTGCAACTGTCATCTTAGCTCTGTGGCTGAGCCGTCATCACAGCCGTTAGCTGTATGTATAATATGTGGCTCATATGTGACTTGTAAGAACACTTTCCCCTATAGCCCGGGCACACATGGCTGAAGAACCTCATTATTCATTTGGTCATGGAGTGACTTTGTTACATTCAATATTCTTATATTCTACAGCAAAAAAGAACATTACACCGATGTAACTAAGAGCGAGTAAAACGATTCAACATATTTGGAATTCAAATTTTAGAAAATCAGATTTTGGCAATTTTTGTGAATAAACTGGTGAGAATAAAGGCAGGATGTTCTCACTGGGGGGTAGTATTTGTTAGGAAGGAACTGAACAAGTGACATAATGAAACTGTGTTGTTTTTTTAAGTATATTCTTTATTTATTGCACAAATTTAACAAATAAACAAATATATTATCACAAAACAATACGTACATTGTCAGTTTGCTTTTTTTCTTTTACATTTACATGAAAAACAAAGAAGAAGAATTAATGTTACGGTTAGTGCTATGATATAGTGCAGTGATGGGCACCAGGCGCCTCTCCGAGCCTTCACCAGAGACCGCCAGCTCCCTCCTGCCGTACTGACGGGTGTGTTAGTTATAGCATGTTACACTTGTATATAATACCAGCTGATATGTTATTACAGATTGGTGTCTCTTTCTTTCATCTGAAGATAGTACAGAATTTTGGGAGTGGGAGATCTGGACACAATATCAATATATTCATCCAGGTGGAGGTAAAATCAGTGAATTTGTCTTGGCGGAGAGGATCAGCTCGTCCATGTTCATATAAAAGCTGATCCATGATGGAGGAGGGTCTGTCAGATTTCCATCACACAGGTATCGCAGCTTTCACTGTTTAAGGGCTTCAAAAGTGATTTTTTTTTTTTGCAAGCAGAGATGGGAGAAAGGAGCCAGAGACTGGGATCTTCTGGAACTACAGATCCGAACATTTGTGCTGAAATGTTTGTCAGCGTTTGGGGTTGTCCTGTGGTTTCCACTGCTGCTGGTCTGAACACAGAGGGGTCATCCCAATGACTGTGCAATACTCACTGTGGTTTGCTTACAACGCGTTGTGTTTGGAACGGCGCTCCAGCAAATTCTGACACTTTACTGAACAAGATGTTACAGTTTCTTACTATAAATAATTAATCTGTGATATGTGAAACTCACCATCATCATTTAAGCTGCTTAAAATAATTATTTGGAAGAGTCCAAACTAGGGATGAGCAGAATTGCTGACAACATTAGTGTCAATCGAGTTTTTCTGGAGAACAAACTTTGAGTTGTGATTTTGCTTTATGATTCTGCAGAATGCTGTAACACATTGTATTTGTAATTTTGCATTTTTGGTATTTATAGTGTATGAATAGAGCTTGGATGACAATGGAAGGGAACACCTAAGGACAAATTCTGCAAAACGAAGCAAAGATTTTACTTGTCCGAACTTTTCCTTGTGACACGTTTTTATCAGACACAACTAGATAGTGAGGAGTTTAGCTCAATCCCCCATCAGTCACTGATGTGATTCTTTGTTCCTCATACATAGTGCATTCCTTGATTAAATTCAATCATCTAAATAGGACCAGTGAAATGAATTATCTCCGTCTGCCATGTTTTAAATTGCACTGATTTTACACTACAATGATTGAAATAATATTTTATTGACTTGGGTGCGAATCCTCATCAGCAATGATTCATTTCAATTCACAGTCTTTTATTTTCTAAGCAAGCCATAAAAGAAAATGTAATTGTTTTATCTTCAAACTAATTGTTAGAAGTAAAGTAATTTAACATACATAAAGTAAACAAGTAGACTCAGTAAATGGAATTTTATATATAAAGAACATGATTAATTGTTTAACTTGTTCCATCTTGGAATCCGCAGTCCTTTTGGTTTCAAAACATAGAATTCTGTTACTTCCAGATACTTAGAATTAACTGCTAATTGCAGAGGGCCAGTGGGCGTTTTTTGGCATGATATTAGCTACGCCACTTCATAAATAATTTGCATACAAAATGCTTTATTTTGGCAATCTATTAAAGAGCTAAACAGTATTTGTGGCTTATCGCGTTCATGCAGGATGACGAATTCTCAGCCATCTCGTTAAATTCTGTTGATGCATAACAATTTAAAATGCGGCACTGGCTGATGTGACATTTAAAGGTGCCTCCATTGAATTATGTTGCAAAAAAAAAAATCCACTTGTTTTTCTCTTAGGGAATAACAGTCGTTTGAAGTTTGGATAGACGTGGTTCTAAGCAAAGGATCTTTACCAATCTGCCAGAGCCCCCCACAGCTAGTCATTGCCCATTGCTATATACTTAGTAGTAATATATTGTTTTGTCTGGTGGAACAGACTTGGAAACAAAGTCAAAACTCAGAGCGCAAAGGTGCATATAAAAATAAAAAAATATCCCATATAAAGATTTAAAAAAATCTCATTCCAGATATTTCAGACATACAATACAGCATATAATATTCAGTATATATATATATATATATATATATATATATATATATATATATATATATATATATATATATATATATATATATACACACACACATATACACACACACTCTTACCAATTACAGAGAAGTATGCATGACTTTAATGGCCTCAATTTTGTGAGACCTCTCAGAGCTTATTGTCTCCTATAAACTAGAACCACATTCTTGTTTAGGATTTAAGATATTCATATAGTGGTTACTGGTTTGGTGGATTTCAATAGCAGGAACTGTTTATAGGGGGAAAAATGTACTGTACTGATCCAGGTATAGCAAAGTCCAGGAATAGTCAGGGGTACAGAGCCAGAGAAAGCTTGTCTTCTGAGAGCCAGGAGTCAGGAACTGGAGAGGTAGTCACCCAAGAGAAAGGGATCAAAGCACAGGAAAGCAACCAGGAAGATTTTGGAATGTTGGTTCACAGAGACAAGGCTCAATATACAGGCCTATATAAGCAGAAAGCTGTTTATATAGGCCTGAGACTGTGGTACCAAACCTCATGTGCTGGCAACTCATTACTAGTAGCAGGTCATTAGGCCATTTCCTGGTGTAGAGAAGCAGATTATTAACCGAGCCTGTGGCTCACTGCACAGAGGCTGCACTAATGCAACCCAGAGATTCCTCCAAGGTATTGGCATGACAAACCTGCAGAGCTACCACACCATATTAAAAGAGAGCCTAGATTTCAAACAGTGACCCCTGTGTGCTAACCGTGAGGCCTTCAGAGACTGTTCCAGCACAGGACTTGACAATATCTAAACCCGAATAGGGAACAAAATGGCAATATATAAAACAACAGTCAATAAAGAGGTTTTTAAAAACAATATAAGAAGAACCTATAGTGCTTCAAAGATACATTTCTTGTGGAATCTTCTTTCTCGACTGATACTTTAAATGAGATCTGAAAAAGTCAAGCAAAATTTTGAATGTTAAATACAAATGACAAACACAACATGTACAATATTTACATAATAATTTATCTTAAAGAAATCAACCGAATTACATGCGTTCTTTTAATCCATGAAGTGCGACCGTGTCTAATTATTAATAGTTGTCTTTCTCTCGACTGCCAGTCTCCAGGGCTTCTCTCAACGGTATTTGTTGTGCTATATAAATAAATATTGATAATGATGATGATGATGATGATGTATTGATATTTAGGCCCTGAGGAGACCACTAAGCAGCTTCTTATAGTGGCCGCTTGATTGGTGATTTCCCGCAGGTATCATCAGTACTGGAGGTTACTGGTAACACCAGAGAGAGGTGTTAAGTCATCTCTAGCCTGAGGCTGAGATCCTGTTAAGGATTCTAGTTGAGAAGGCCAGAATCAGTGGCTGCTCAGTGTTGGAGGCCGGTAAGTCTGCTGGTACTGATACCATCTTTGCTCCTCCCTGAATTGTTCCTGTGTAATATCGTTCAAGCAGCGGCGCAACACGGGTGAAGCGCCTACATGAATGTACCTTAAAACATCTTTTTTGTTGACCCAGTGCTATAAGATTTGTGAACCAATTTGTCAAAATTTTCCAATATTCGAAATCCTCCAGTGAACCAGAAGTGATTCACTCATGTCTGCCAAATATTGTGATTTGGCTCCGCCAGATCCAAGTTGTTGTTCATGCCTGCAATACCATGTTTCACCACTGCGTTGTGCTGTTGTGCAGCCTGCTGTAAAACGCGTTGCTTTATGTTTGTTCTTCAGTTTAGTAAGATTGTTTTACAGCCTGTATAGCCCAGCTCCGGGTCTCCATGTTCTGCTTGTATGATGAGCACATACACAGACACTACAATGTCAATCTGGGTCAGTCATGTGAGAGAGACCAGACACCCATCTAACACACCATTACCTGAATACATGAATAAAATGTGGATAGGGACAGTCTGGTGGGGATTTCAGCATAAAATATATTGCAGTTTAAAACAGGATTTTAACCAATGTTGATTTCTTCTCCCAACCTCTGAAGAATTGACACATTTGAACACATCTCTCCCTTTAAGAGCCATTTTTGCAGTCTGCAGCTTTAGTCTGGGTTGTTGGCGTTTCTAGTTAAGCCGTATTTCTAACGCACCATTGCCCCCTGACTGTCAGCAGCTGCAGCATCAGAGGCTGCTCCCAGCCAGACACAGGGGCTGTATGTCTGCGGCTCTCGATAATGGTCTGGCACAGAGGTATTTTCTAAAGGCTTGTGGCTGGCAGTACATGCTGGTCCGTGTAGTCCGACAATAGCTGGAATGCAGCTCGGCTAAAGTTGGGTATGATGTGTGGGTGTTAATGAGAGGGTATGGCAGAGACTGCCAGAGCATGCTGGGACTTGTTGTTCTGCAACAGCTGGAGATACAGGTCACCTAAACTTTGTTTAGAGAATTGGAATTTGAGCCTAAAAACCCAACAAACAATAGAAAACTTTGCAGGAAATCCTTATTTTTTTTTACCTGTATTCTGGTTCAGTTCCTATTAGCCCTCTCACACCTAACAAACCATTTGTTCTACCAATTAGGGCCAGACCGAAGATCTGTTCGTCCTTTTCTTTGTACATAATTGTGGTGAGAGTTGGGGGGGCCGAGCATTACAAAAATAAAGGTCACTTGGTATCCTCCTCCTGCCTATACAGTTACTGCAGTACTCACTTGGTATGTGGTGTGCCATGGATTTGTATGTTGTGTTGTGATTGCACAATTCTTAAAATGTTGCCAGGTGACCCCCCCTTTCCCCCCCAATGCACCGTTGGGCAGGTTAAAATGTCCCCAAAAGGAGCTACTGTCTCCTGCGGTTATCGGAGCGCCAGCTGACCGGATGCACGCATGGAGCAACGCTGACTGCTGGTATAACAGTTTGTGGACCACCTCCACCAGTGGTCGGCCATGAAGTGCCCTAGAAAAAACTGCATATGATTAAACTAGGGCGTACGAGTGCCGTACAGGGGGTTAATGTAATATATGTTCCATTTGATGATGATGATTATTACCATAGATTTGTAAGGCAGTGCTCCACAGCGCTGTACGGTAGGTTAAACAATACATACATAAAACAGGACATACAAGGCAGACAAAATTAATGCAGCCATGAAAACAAAGAGCCCTTAAGTTGAAGGGTGTATTCTGGCACTGTTTCTAAGGTGGAGGTGATAAGACTAGGAGATAGATGATAGTTTTGTTTTGGAAATGTTGAGCTTGACGAAGCATTGGGATATCCATGTGGTAGTAACAGAGAGATAGCTGGTTACAGGAGATAGTACAGAACGAGAGGCGTCAGGGAAGGTGAGGTAGATTGGGTGTTGCCAGGGTAGAGGTGATACTGGAAACTAAACAAGTAAATTAGTTCCCCAAAAGAAGAGTACAATGAGAAAAGCAGTAACTGCCATGGGTAGCACAGTGGCTCAGTGGTTAGCACTTCTGCCTTACAGCGTTGGGGTCATGAGTTCAATTCCCAACCATGACCTTATCTGTGTGGAGTTTGTATGTTCTCCCCGTGTTTGCATGGGTTTCCTCCGGGTGCTCTGGTTTCCTCCCACACTCCAAAAACATACTGGTAGGTTATTGGCTGCTAACAAATTGACCCTAGTCTCTGTGTGTGTGTGTGTGTGTGTTAGGGAATTTAGACTGTAAGGTCCAATGGGGCAGGGACTGATGTGAGTGAGTTCTCTGTACAGCGCTGCGGAATTAGTGGCACTATATAAATAAATGGTGATGATGATGATGATGACGAGGGGCAATGTATGATAAAAAGAGGATATCTTTTATTTCTTATGCAATCAATACTGACTGGAACATTCTTACATATCCCAGAAAATGGCACCTTAGATGTAATTGTAAGATCTATTTTGTGTTTGAGTTTAGCAGTCCTCCCATGAGTTCAGCCAAACTGATGTGTCGTTCAGACGGGCTACAGAAGTATTATACAGATACAAGATGGTAATGCCCAATACAATATAATAAACAACATACTGATCTCAGTGCACTTGGGTATCAAAAGATAAGTGCGTATGGTGGAATAATGGACACGCCATTAATAAAAATCTCTTTCCTCTTCTATATTGGGGTCATGACGTTGCAATGAGTGAGGCACTTTCTAGAGCGATCAGACGCCACATCCAGATGCGCGTTCTACAATCCTCAGATGCTGCTATTGTAGTATAGTCCGAGCGCAGGAGAGGAGTAAGGTTAAGAGACTGATGTAAATGAAAGATGAGCTGCTCTGGCGAAGTATCGGGGATAGTGATTGATGAACTTCACGATGAGTACAAGACATGAAAATGAATTCAGCTCATTCCACTTTAAAATAAAACAACCAAGCCAGCTGTAATGAATCATTATCTATTCAGAAGTAAATCGTAGATGAAATAACAGTTTAGTGATAGATAATAATAAACCTTGTGGCACATTGCTCTAAGGGATACATTGTTAGTGCAATTATTTAAGTCACAAAGCAAAAATGAAAACTGAATGTTTCTAATAGATTCCTTTGAACATAACTGTATCAAATAAAGAGTTCAGAATATATATATTATATATATATATATATATATATACACACACATATTATTACTGCTCACCCGCTACAGTGTCAGTGTAATTAAACACAAGGTAGAGGGTTTATGTTGTTCCTTGTAACATCATATGATGTATATAGTGTGGCTGGACCCCTTTAAGTGTTCCAGAACATGGGGCGCTACATCACTTTATCATTTATGAAAGGGGAGCTTTGTTCCCTCCACTAAAGGGTTCACGGTTTTCAATTAAATAAAAGTGTACAAAGGAACCACCAGCGACTTTGCCGACATCATTAACGCTCCGGAAAAAGCCCCGGAGCTGATTTACTGGCCGGCTGTTTTATTTTTGACAGGGTCTTTTTTTTTCCCCTGACATATTTCATAATGTGTTTCCTACCTAATCATAATTGATATTGTTATCGAAGCCTGTATTAAACGCGGGATCTGACTATCTGGGGGGAGAGCGTTTTCTCGCCGTCTGTTTACCGAGGAAATACAGTCAACAGTTTGATAAAAAAAAAAGAAGTAATTTCACGTTTGCGATGGGAAACCGATGTTATTGCAAAGACGGAAGAGTTCAAAACACATTATTTAAAAAAATATGTATTAAGCTACTTGTGCGGATGCCACTGGCAAAGAATTCTAATTTTATTGTGTGGTGGCGGCTGAGAGACGAAAACAGCGCACAAGATTCAGGGATATTGTACCAGCGATCTCTACGTCCTCAGTATTATAATATCAATTCATTTAACCATTTCAGTGCCGTCTGGAAAGTGTCCTCTATTCAAAATCTCAAATAATATGTTACCTTTTGCAGAAATAGTCCCATTTCTTATCTTAATTTTCAACTTCAATCCCACGTCTTATTTACATGTTCTACAATTACACGTTGGACTTTCCTGCCCTGATCACATCTAGGTCTGTGCAGCCAAATTAGATCCCACAATTCATCAATCAGTCTTATGGGGACTAATTTGTTTGGTTGTCCGATGGCCGACTGTCCAATGACCTCCAGTCTTTAGTGACATCTGATTAATCCCTATCAGATATTGGTCAGGACGGGCTCACAGATCTGTTTAGGTGCGATAATCATTGCACTCAAACCCAACAGCCCCAATTTTCATAGGGCAGACCCAGTTTGTGGCACTCAAAAAGGATGGGACTTGTTCATACGGTGAGTACAATAAGCGCGGTAGGAGGGGCCTTACTTCAGGAGCGCCAGCGCAAACTAAAAGTGGTGGGAATGTGGAGAAATATACTATTAACACCAACAAGGCTCAAAGTGAAAGTGAAAATACCTCAAAACGGTCCCGAGTTTGGAGGGACATCCAATTCGCATCCCGTAAATGGGGGTGGTGCTAAATAGAAAAGTGGGTGGAGTTTTACACTAATACTCCCGTTTGTGGCGCTTATTTTATCCCCAGGTCTCTAAACGTTGGGATTTATGGAGGAAGACTCTAGTGCATCGATGTCTATATTCAACTTCCTCTCTTCGTGGCAATTTCTTAAAATAATTGAACTAAAAGATGAATTGCAGTATCGTGTGAACCAATGTTAAAGAGGCGGGTGCAAATTTATAAATTGCAGGGGGGTGTCAACCATCCCTGGACTCGTTAATTAGGGAGTCGCCTCAAATGAATGTGTCCCTGACTCTTATATTAAAGTAATTTCATAGTTTTCCAATAATTATTGTCTATGCGATTTGTGTGGTTCCAAAGCACAAGCAATTTATTTAGCAAAAGTATTACAGTTCAATAAATAAGTATAGCCGATACATACGCTGCGCGGTGCTGCACAATGCTGGGTCCAGCATGCAGTCATCAATTCTGAAGACTGTGGTCAGAATGACTGACTAGCTGTTTCCAGGGAGCAATATATATACATTTGGTGTTACAGTAAATACAATACAGATTATTTGGCATGTTTCCATAGGTTTCAGGCTTCAGAAAGTTCCAGTGTAATGCAGGTCATTGGCCAGTTCAAACAACACCCTCCAAGGGTGGGGGTCAGCTCTCCAGA
The DNA here is from genome assembly GCF_038048845.1 of Mixophyes fleayi. Lineage (NCBI taxonomy): Eukaryota > Metazoa > Chordata > Amphibia > Anura > Limnodynastidae > Mixophyes > Mixophyes fleayi. The sequence goes on along the minus strand of NC_134411.1, from coordinate 2,287,570 downwards.
AGGTAAATACTAATGTTCCCGCCAATAACTAGTTTAAACTGGTCTATTAGCATTACACAGACAATATCATTCTAATCATTTATTCCCTATCATCCATAACTAGCATACGCACGGAGCGATCCTTACGGCGAAAAAACCAGACGTCTGCCGATTAATAGGGGATTAGAATGATACTAGACATGACATGTTTCCGGTGAAAAGCGTAAAAAATGCTACATCATAGTCCAGTTAACACCCTTCATTAATATACTGCTAGATTTATCCTTCTTTATGTCTTACAGTAACCATGAGAGTGAAGGAATATCAAGGAATTCTATATTACATGTTCCCCTGTACACAGATATCCGATTCTTAGCAACATTAAAGGCATAGGCAAACCGAGGGGGGGGGGGGTTCCTAGTGCCTGGAAACCCCCTCCAAGCCTGGGGCACTGTATAATTGAGGTGGCTGGACCCTACCCCCTCTTCACACAGCTCTACTCAAAAAGGGAGAGCTGCGTGCACCTAACAGTAGTGCACGCAGCATTGCCCATGTATATTATGGGGATAGGGAGAGTTGGAGAGCAGCCAAGTACTCTCTAAAATCATAGCCACGCCCCCATGCATGCTGGGCATGCCCATTGGCAGTGTGGTGTGTAAACTTCTCTCTGCAAATCCTGCGTTTGCCCCTTTAAGGTTAATTATTTCGGTAGGTCCTATAGTTCCTGTGTGAATCGATTTTAAGACAATCAATTCACAATGAACATTGAGACACTAATGAGGCACAAGGCACAATGAGGCTCAAGCCCCATTCCTTGTAAAAGTTGCCAAGTAATTGATACACTGAATTTCAATCCGGCCGACAAGATGTCTGCGTCTGCCTCTACCGCGTAGGCGAAAGGCGCACTATGAAGTTTACAAATGACAACTCTATTCAGATATTGGAAGATTTGATCGCTTACTGAGCGAGAGCTGTTCCAGGTGCCACATAAATAAAGAATAATTACCGTTTAATGCCAAGATCAGAACTTTCACAATTACAAAGCTGCATTTTCTCGTCATTTGTAAGATGGTAAATACATTTCTCATCACTATAATAGTTCTAATGGAATGTTCAAATAGATGGTTAGCATTCCTGCGGCTGACGTACGTGGTGATTGAAGGGTAATTTACTGTCACCATGGAAACATATTTCGGATGAGTTGGTGGGTGAAATATACAAACAAGCTTCTTCTTTAAATGTCTTGAACATTTTACAAAGTAACTATTGTATCAGGATCTTTACTCAATGTGGATTGTGGTTTTTATACCGTTTATACTGTACAGAGTTAGGTAGTAATATGGACCTTATATGCGGCCTTCCTTCAGCATCAGAGTTTCACCTTAAATAACTAAGGAACACTGCGGCATCTTACAAATCTAAAATAATAAATATTTTCCATTCTAACAAGCTTCTGAAGCTTTCATATCTAATTAATCTATGTGTGCTTTAATAGCATCTGCAGAACACCACACCCCATCCTAGATTTCAATTAAGAAAACAAAATGTCCCTTCTTTTTCAGGGCCCCTGACTTTGGCAGGGCCCAAGCAGTTGCCTAGTTTGCCCACATCTACGTGTGCCCTAGTTTGTATGTATGTTGTTGTCCTCCTCCTTTGTTCTCTATTGCTCGTCAGCAAGCCGCTCCTTCTGTACAAAGTTATTTCTGCAACAATTCACTATCCCGTAGTCATTTACCCGGAATTGCAATGAAATAGTTTCTTTACCTCATGATGTTCAGTGTATGCTAGGTGCATAATTATCTAGTAATACAGTTATATACAGCAGTTACACAGATAAATAAATATATAGTCACATAGTTATATAATTATAAAGTCATTTATTGTAGTTACACAGATAAACAATTATATAGTTATTTATAGTAGTTAGAGTTATACAGTTATATAGTTACACAGTTATACTGTTACATAGTTAAACACATATATGGCTACATAGTTATAAAATAATTGCATAGTATATAGTTACATTGTTTCATAGTCACACAGTTATGTAGTTACTCAGTTATATAGTTACACAGTTGTTGTAGTCACACAGTCATATAGTTACACAGTTGTTGTAGTCACACAGTTATATAGTTACACAGTTGTTGTAGTCACACAGTTATATAGTTACACAGTTGTTGTAGTCACACAGTCATATAGTTACACAGTTGTTGTAGTCACACAGTCATATAGTCACACAGTTATGTAGTTACTCAGTTATATAGTTACACAGTTGTTGTAGTCACACAGTTATATAGTTACACAGTTGTTGTAGTCACACAGTCATATAGTTACTCAGTTATATAGTTACACAGTTGTTGTAGTCACACAGTTATATAGTTACACAGTTGTTGTAGTCACACAGTCATATAGTTACTCAGTTATATAGTTACACAGTTGTTGTAGTCACACAGTCATATAGTTACACAGTTGTTGTAGTCACACAGTTATATAGTTACTCAGTTATATAGTTACACAGTTGTTGTAGTCACACAGTTATATAGTTACTCAGTTATATAGCAGATGAAGCAGAAAGATACTACTTTATTTTTTAAGGGATCTGCAATTAAAATGAATAAATGTATTTTTTCTCCATGGTTCATTCCTGGAAATGTAAACGAGATTTAGATGCATCAGGATAAGCTGATATCATTTGGGATATTTTGTTAAATGGACACAAACTATATATAACAGGATACTGCTGTTCAGCATTAAAAGGTGATAAATAGACTAATAGGAAAATGACAATTTAATACTTAATACCCTCAATTATTGGGGTATAATACAAGTTGCATATTTGTCATCATGATGACTACGGCACCTGTGACATTACAGATGTTCTTAAGAGGCTTCTTCTTCTACAACCTTACTGAACGTTTGTCTTCTACCACAACAACCAGACAATGAGTCCTCACTGTTACGCTAATGCGCCCCGAGGGGACGTTTGTGGAGCTAAATGCGGAAGAACCTCACCCAGATATCACACAGCTGTTGACAAATCCATCAAGTGACCCAACATTATCTGCCAATCACTATGTGAAAACAAATCTATCAACTTAACCATCATGTATTATAAGTAAAGACGAACTATCATCCTCACAGTTATCTTGAAAAGAACTATCAGATAACTTCAAGATCCCATAAATCAGTACATATAAATCTTATAATACAGCAAAACAAGTAAGCTAATATATATTAACCGCTCACAAATCCAGTTTCCAGTTGATCCAGAAAATACGAGTCTCCTTTTCTGCTTGGAATTAGCTCCTTGTATTAGATGTATATATTATATAAATATATATATATATGTATACCATAGCAGATATTCTAGATGTGGGACTTACAATATTATACACAGTATATATCAATTCCTTTCCGCCACTTACACACAGATTCTGCTATATATTAATACAGTACAAATAGATAACCATATAACCAGCTGCTCTAAATACATGACAGGGAAATTATACTTGTATCATTAAAGATTGCATGCAGGTGAGGAACTTCATTTAAGATATGATATATTCTCGTTAATCCATATTACGCTGGGCTTAATGTCTAAAAGCCCTGAGGTAGGAGTGAAGCAGACATCACCACCATTAATCAGAGATGAGAGGGTCTGAACCCTTAGCTTAGGTGTGCTAGACTCCGCCCGCCCTGCAGGTGAGAGGCCCAGACTTGGGCCAATAATAGCTGTCTATTCCTGCAACATAAATATTATTATACATTCATCTCTTTATATTTATATACAATATATTTTGCCAAGCGCCGCATAAATTCTTATAGGTGACAGTCCTTCCCCAAAAAGCTTCAGTTCCGGATTTCAATTTTAAAAATGCATCCCCTTTTCAATAGCAATGGGAGAATAAGTAATTTAAGCTCGGGTTTATGTTAACATTCTGCACATAATACTATTTATTTTCATATTTTAATTAATTCACAGATTTGCTCAGCAGAAGTAAAAGAAAAATAGCCCATAGGCTCAGAAGAATACTGCCCCCAGTGGATAAATTCATTTTACCAAGGAATAAAGTTTAATAAAAGCATGGCAAGAACATAAGCCATATTTCAGTATGAGATAATGCTCTGTACTAGACAATAGAGAACCATACAGAAGCTTTTTGCAGTGTTTTCCACCTATTGTTCTGTGACTACCGATGAGGAAAGTTTTTCGAATGTAAAATGTATATTTGTATCTATTGTAAATATCCTCAAACTACGTGTAAGGGTTACGCTCCTCCGCTTGTGTACAGGACACTGTGTTCTAAAGTTACCCTTGAATTTGTATGCACAATAATTACAAAATGTTTCTTATAGAATTTGTTCTACAACAGCCTTGTGATATTTACTTGAAATCACAGAAAAAGATACTTAGGAAAGTTAATTTCTTGCTATAATGAAACTAGGTGTTTTTGACCTTGAGAAGCAAAGCAGCAGAACATAAGAGTCAGTAAGACACAATATAACACAAAGACTTGGAAACAATCTACGGAGGTCCTTGAAAAGTGAAGGAATCAAAATTAATTCCAGGCTATTTGTGAATATGTTCAGAAAGACATCATTAAATAAGTTTGATAAAACAATTATATTCCACTTTTAGGGTTTTATATATTGAGTCTTAAAACATGTGGAAATGGATTTTTCAGCTTGTTTTAAGCATCTTTAAGTAATATTTTTATTTATCAGAAGTCTAACGCTTTGTCGATGATCTCTTCTGCTTCAGGCTAAGTTTTACACTAAACTGCAGTCGCCATAATTCTCAATGGTTAGGGTCTGGGCCTTAACAAGCTCCAAAAAGTCTATCTTTTCAGAGCTTGATCATGATGGTTAATACCCTTTGAAGATGGCGCTAGTCATTCTACCCTGGGGGGGGGGGGGGGGGAGTATCATTGAAGAGAGATTTTCGGATCCCTCTCCAGCAGACAGTGCTCTTCCCGCCGGAAAGTAACGAAAAACGCGTCTAAAGTTGCGCATGCGCAGTAAGGGCTCTGGGTCAGAACCTGGATTTGTTAAAGAAGGAAAGTCATCTCCAGGAGAGCCTCTGATCGGATGGGTGTAGTACCTATTAACGGTACTGACTACCCCGATAGAAGAGACGACATGAGGAGTCTAATTCAATAGTGCACCAACCTGCCAAAAAAAGTAATAACCGGAATGCAGATTACTTCATAACGCAACTAGCTCTGTTGCCAACTGGAGAAAATGACGTAATCACCACCCACGACTTGGCTTAAATCCGCGATGGATGGACCCCCACCTGTCATTTATGTAAGGTAAGTACTATTTTAGGGGTTAGGGGTGTTAAGTGTATTAGGGTTAACCCTAATCCTAACCCTAATGTTAACCCCTAAATTACTATTGTACTATTGAATCGGACTCCTCATGTCGTTGTCTCCTCTGTCGGGGAAGTCAGTACCGTGAAACTGACTATCACCGGATCGGATGCGCTGTCCCAGGATGACTTTTTAATAAACGGCCACATTGTATCAGCCTTCATCATGGTGATAAGGGATGATACTTAGAGGTGAGGGGGTACGGGCATTAATAAATAGACCCCTTCGTCTTAGAACACGCAGTTAATGAACTAGAATGTTTGAAATGTTCAAGATCTGTATTAATGTTAAATACATTTATATTGATGGCATTGACTACAAACATATTGATATGAGATATTATAATGAGACCAGACATATATTTTAAACTGAATAAGTGAATGTCTGCACCACCTCTCTGGTGAGCCACAGTGCTTAAAATATCATAGCTGGCTTTAGCTTGTCCTGATTTCTGTCATTATTTATTGTTTTTCTTGATTTCTGTTTTTTAATTACATTTTTCCACTTTTAGTCATGACCCTGACATGGTATTCCCAGTAGCAACTGCCCGTGACAGTTGTTCAGTCCTCATATGATAAATATGAAGTATGATAAGCAGAGAACTCTTGTAGACCTTCCATCCGCTGGGCAGAAGATGACCCCATATATCATCCCCACAACATGTCAGGTTCTTTAAAAGCTGTGGACAAAGTATAACAATATCTTACATTAACCATTCCACTCCACCACCTCCCTTGGTCGTCTCTCTGCTGAAATGATGAGTGAAATGTGAAGGGATTAAACATTTTCATATATAGCAAAAATTCCAAACTTAATCATTTTAGTGATTATCAGAACCCAGATGCAGGAACAGCAGAGTATTTGGAGGTAACATTCAGGGTATTAGAGATTGGATGGAGAGAGTGGTGGAGGTAGAGAGATAACTATAATCCAATACTAACTTTAGACAGTAGCTGGCAGTAGTACTTTATCCAAGAATAAAAGATGATCACATATAACAGTAGGTGGCAGTACCACTACATCTAATGCTTACATTATAAAGGTATCTTTTTTTATAAAAGCAAAACAAAGAACAATATACAGTCTTTTCACAAACGGTCTTATCTAATTGTTTATAGCATTTTCAAAGAATTTGCAGTCACTCACTTATCTTATCTCTCTCTAAATGACAACGTTGCAAAGTCTTAACAATGAATTGATCCAAACAGAGATACAAAATATTATTTCATAAATACAGGGGCTGGAAAACTGGTGTAACAATAAGGATAATAACTATCAGCAGCACTATCTAGCCCTTTCAGATTGACTGACTCCTGTATTGACCCCTCCAGTTAATAGTACACAATTTATTAGCATCATAGCTATATTATAAGAAGTTGTGACCGTCTACTCATGTCACTTAATTAACATTTCCATTTGGGCTACTGCAGAAAAGAAGATTCCCATTGGATTTTTAAAGGGGAAAACAATGTATGTTATTTTCTATATATTAATAGCATAAGTATGACTTTTATGAGTGGCTTATTTCTAAGATGGCATTGTCTGAGCAGGGCACATCATAGACCACATTAAAGGTCTTGGTCTGCTGGGTGGCCTGGAAACTGTGACTTGCTAGGTGGCCTGGTAACAGTGGCAGTTATTTGCAGCCACATATATCAGCGCATCTTGCAAGGACCATGCCCAGCAATGTAACTTCGAAGGAAGAACTTATACATATTTTGTAGTGCATAAAGAAATTCTTTTTTTCCTTTAACACAGTGATAATATATTTATTTATTCATTATACTCTGTTGTTAACATTTCTGCATGTAATGTAGTGTATTAAAAAGTTATTGAATTCTGTTAATAATGTAATTTAATCATTAAATTTCAGTTTAATTTAAGGCGGTTACTGCCGGGTTTCTCTATTATTTACTTAATTACATTTTTATTTTATTTTAATATAGTTTTGATTTGTGCTTTGTATTTGATTAAATTGTATATTGATAACACAGTATGTCAAGACTATATTCTTTTATATACAGTATGACCCTACATTATTATATTGTGTACTTCCAGCTGAACATATTCACGGAAATATGTTGTTGTTTTATAATGCATCTTTTCCTAGCTAAGCCACTTAATGTACTTTTTTTTTAACTCTAACAATGCTAAATGCTTTATATATAAAATAACTGTATATACGATTTAGCATTACAGTCTTTTGTCGGCATATCGGGGACTATAAACAGGAGCATGACTGAATTTCACCTGGGGGTTGTCTACGCAAACTCCTTGTCTCCATAATCTGAGTTGATCGTATCTTATACATGCTGTCCCCTTTTTTCTTGGAGAGGTGGACAGGAGGAGTTCATGTGTTAGCGCAGTATAGTCCATTGCATTTCAGTCCTGCCACAAAAATGACCAGCTGACATCAGATCAGTAATTCTCTCGTTAACACAGGAGTGTTGACGCGGACAAGGCTGGAGATCACTCTGTCATGCTGATTAAGTAAGAATAACAGACTGGAAGCTTTAAAAGGAGGGTGGTGCTTGAAATCATTGTTTTTCTCTGTTAACCATGGTTATATGCAAGGAAACACGTGCAGTCATCATTGCTTTTCAAAAAAAGGGCTTCACATGCAAGGATATTGCTGCTAGTAAGATTGCACCTAAATCAACCATTTATCAGATCATCAAGAACTTCAAGGAGGGAGGTTCAATAGTTGTGAAGAAGGCTTCAGGGCGCCCAAGAATGTCCATAAAGCATCAGGACCGTCTCCTAAAGTTGACTCAGCTGCGGGATCAGGGCACCACCAGTGCAGAGCTTGCTCAGGAATGTCAGCAGGCAGGTGTGAGTGCATCTGAATGCACAGTGAGGGGAAGACTTTTGAAGGATGGCCTGGTGTCAAGAAGGCCAGCAAAGAAGACACTTCTCTTCAGGAAAAACAATCAGGGACATACTGATATTCTGCAAAAGGTACAGGGATTGGACTGCTGAGGACTGGGGTAAAGTCATTTTCTCTGATGAATCCCCTTTCAGATTGTTTGGGGGCATCAGTCCTGTGTCATGCCACCAGCAAAGCATCCTAAGACCATTTATGTGTGGGGTTACTTCTCAGCCAAGGGAGTGGGCTCACTCACAATTTTGCCTAAGAACACAGCCATGAATAAAGAATGGTACCAAAACATCCTCCAAGAGCAACTTCTCCCAACCATCCAAGAACAGTTTGGTGATGAACAATGCCTTTTCCAGCATGATGGAGCACCTTGCCATAAGGCAAAAGTTATAACTAAGTGGCTCGGGGATCAAAACATTGAAATTTTGGGTCCATGACCAGGAAATTCCCCAGACCATAATCCCATTAAAAACTTGGGGTCAATCCTCAGGAGGCGGGTGGACAAAAAAAAACGCACAAATTCTGACTCCAAGCACTGATTAGACAAGAATGGGTGGTCATCAGTCAGTATGTGGCCCAGAAGATGATTGACAGCTGCCAGGGAGAATTGCAGAGGTCTTCAAAAAGAAGGGTCAACACTGCAGATATTGAGTCTTTGCATAAACTTAATGTAATTGTCAATAAAAGCCTTTGACACTTATGAAATGCTTGTAATGTTACTTCAGTATAACATAGCAACATCTGACAAGAAGGTCTAAAAACACTGAAGCAGCAAACTGTGTGAAAACCAATACTTGTGTCATTCTCAAAACTTTTGGTCTTTTGGAATGTAGAAACTGAAAACCTTGGAACTAGAGGACACCACTTATTATACGGGTAAACGTGAATTGGGGGAACGCCACCTTGGACAGCTTTGTTGCTTTGTGACCTTTTTCTAGCCACCATACTGAAATCGCATGCAATATGAGCACCAATAAGAAGCAAAGTCTATAAAATCAGCATCCGTTTTTGCGGCTTTCCGTACGGTTTTGCAAAACGCCCGTCGATGCATTATACTGTCTGTGTGGTTCTCAGGTTTGTGATGAAATACTTGCAGCTTTAATTGTAGTAAAATTGCACCCTTGACAACTGCACAAACAATTAAAATTGAAGTTTGAAAATAATGCACTTTGACACATCACAGACAGTGTTTTTAAAATCCCATCCAAAATAATAAGACCTACACAAGTAAGCATTTTAGATTGCTATACTCACAATGGCTGTAATTCTGTGCCAATCCTTAAATGATTCTAAATAACATTACAATAGGGTTACTCTATTTTTCAAGGCTTCCCAAAGCGTTCCGATAAGTCTTTTATTTGTTGTTAGCTACTGTGCAGAAAGAGCAGCGAGCTGTGGAGACCAGAGCAGCCAATATAATATCTCCGGTCACCAGAAACTTTGGGAGAGAAAGCAATGGGCATATACAAGATTACGGGTGAATAAATGATGAAATGCAGCCAAATCTGCGCACTACAGAAACGTGAGAATACTTCTCCCCCGACACGAGGAAAATATCTGAGTAGCATCAAGAAAAACACAATATAACAAGGCGGTTTTGTTTTTTTTAAATTTATTTTCTGATAAGATTATAAACTCACATGACATAATTAACATAGAACATCTCAAACATTAATCACGATATCACACAACATCCCCTCTGACATCAGGAATAATTAGCTCAAAATTAGTAATATCACTAATCCATCACATTTTATGTAAAGTGCTGATGATAAATTAATACAAATTTTTTTTCACTACATGAACTTTTCTTCTATCATTCTGAATACAATAGATCTCTGACACTAGTGAGAAGTTCACCAGTGTGCTCAGTGGTCAAAGTGGCGATAGGAAAAATGTAATGGAAATGTAAGTGAACGGAATTTAAATGTTTTACAATGAAGGCAGTAAGAGAAGTGGTCAAAATTGGTCTTTATATGCTTATATAGTCAATACTGTTGAGAATAACTCAGGTGAACTAGGAAAGGTTTTTTTAATGAAGCCTTTACTCTTTTCTTTTAAAGAAGACTAAGCTGAATGCCCAACTGACCGCTGAATAAATGTTATTCCTCCTCATACATCAATATCCATGATTAGTAAAACTATATTCAATATACTGTGTGATGGGCTTTCTTCTAGCTCTTATGGCGCCACCTACAGGACAATAATAAGGTATTACACCTAGACTGAGATGTAAATGTCACTATGATTATGATCCTTAATATATGTAATGCCAACACATACCATAGTGTTACACAAAGAGAAACAAACTGTAAATAATAGTATTGTAAGATATACTGAATCTCCTACAGCAGAGCTACAAGATGTCCTTGAACTCAGTTTTTTTAAAATATTTCTGTTACATAAATAAAGTTGCGACACAAATGACTTCTGCAGAACTGAACATACATCAATGTTTTGGAGATATATAGTTTAATAAGCAGTTTGTTGTTTCTATGAATAGCTATATTTAAAATCTACTTTATAAGCCACTTGAGTAGCCCGTTTTGTGGAAAGCTGAACAGGATGAATGAATGGAGGGGACTTGGCTCCTTGTTTAATTAAATAGTTCGCTGCTAGGAAGTGAAGCAGAAATGCAGCCAGTTATTGGTAAAGGAATGGTGACATATCGGACGCACTGCACAATAATATAAATATTTCAAATTCTCGACTGTAATGATACTTGGGGAATTTACATTTAAAAAGGGGTCTTATAAATATATATAATTATTTTGGTTCTGTGTGGCGGATTGTTACTAGCAGCACATAGTTCTCCAGTTTCAATTTGTTCTACCAGCTTTTTTTTATTATTATTATTTTTTACTAAGGGCGGTAGTCCCAGAATCCCTCTGGGCAGTCTTCCTGCAGCCATAAATTGTCAAAGTAAAGGAAATACATAATAATTATAATAACACTAAATGGTGATGATGAATACTCCAAAAACATACTAGTAGGTTAATTGGCTGCTAACAAATTGACCCTAGTCTGTGTGTGTGTATATTAGGGAATTTAGACTGTAAGCTCCAATGGGGCAGGGACTGATGTGAGTGAGTTCTTTGTACAGCGCTGCGGAATTAGTGGCACTAAATAAATAAATGGTGATGATGATGATAACATAAACTGTCCCTCTATTCATATAGATCTAGAGGAATAAACCCACATACTGATCAGCCCAACTTCATTTCAGAGTTATAGTCAGGATCTGATTTTCCAGCTTACTTTCCAACTTCAGTGAGTGCAGTACATTTTTGCAATTGTTTATATGTTGCTGCGCGGTGCGATCGCTGGCTGAGAGGTGACATTTCAGCTACTTGGACATAAAGTTACAGCGGTGGATGGGAGTTGACTTTTAGGGTCACATTTAAAGCAATAGGTCAGAATTTATTAAGACTTCCAGCACAACTTCTAGCGTGATGTAATTAGGTGTTGGGCCCCCAATGCTTTTAGGGCCCCCGGTTACCCCATGAGTTGCTTAGGCTATAGCTATATACCTGGGTAGAGGTTTGTGGCTCCTTCAGCGTATGCTGCACAGAAGCAGAGAAAACAAATGTTCACGTGGTCTGTATGGGGGGGGGGTCTCTCCAACGTAAGTTGCTAACCCTTCGCTCTGGGATCATCACTATATATATATATATATATATATATATATATATATATATATACACACACACACACACACACTTGGTAGGTCTTCATGGTCATCGTGGATGAAAAAAAAACTCGACACAGTAGCCAAAGAGTCACAAACCAAATAATAAGTGTAACAATAATACTTTTGATATCATATTATTCTGCCACCTACCGTCACCAAACTCAAGTTAAATGCATCTTTTGAAGGTGTGACATTCTGTCAGTGTCACAGGGCTGTATTGTGAATGTGACTGACTCATAACAATATTGTTTGTGCTGGACACCAGCTCAGATCATCCCACTTCTAACACCACAAGCAGAATCCTCATTCCTAAACACAGCAGAACAAGATCTGTATCCCCTCTGCTGCCAGCCTTTGTGTACTGTACGTATAGCCGGTCATTGCACCGTTATCCACCGGTGTCTGTGCCACCCACATATACAGGTATTATTTTCAGAGAGCAAAAACAAGGTAAAACATTTTTAACAATTTTTCCTCCCATGCACATTCAATTTCCTGTTTGCATAATACCAGTACCCCCTTGGACCACACGTTGCTCATAGCTTGAGAAAATGTATGTACTGTACTTTGGATAACATCTTAAATGGACACATAAGTAAGTTTTGTAGTTGTTATTTAAACATTTTTGAGAAAATATTTCTTTTCTATTTTGTTTGAAAAACAATTGCCTATTAGTCTACACGTTTACTGTGTTATCTTTCATATATCTACAGACCTGCAAATGTCACAACTTCAGATTGTTTCCCCTCTCGGTCTCACTGTCTTACTGCACAGAAGCAGTGCAGGACCTGGGTGTATAGAGGAAGCGGGGGGGGGGGGGGGTAATGGCCACTACTGGGAGTCTAGCCGGTACCTGACACCTCCCTCTGAGCCCCCTCGTCCAAAAGAAAAGCACATAGTGATTTGCCTAAATGGGTTACAAAGAAACTGTAGAGAAATTTGGATTGAAGTGCATCGTCCTGGCTGAAATTGCGCCTTTTAGAGCGCCGTGTGCAGAAGCTTTGCATGGTGATATCCAGGGGCCACCAGGACGAAAAGGAGGAAACAACCAATAAATGTGACATTTCCTGAACCAAATATCTTTACATAGACAAATAATTATATCAGTGTAGGATCACTGTCTGTACATTGTTAGTAATATTTCTACTAACTGATGTTGGAAATAAAGCACATACTAAAGCTGTAAGGCAAAGGAACTTATTTTAGTCCAAGGGATTCTTCCGCAAATATAGCCAATATAATACATTAAACTTTTGATTAGATACACTCTCTAGGTAAGTGTATATAGCAAGACCCTTACTGATCTGATTCTTCATGAATGGGGGGGGGGGGGGGGGGCAGACAATCCTCTATCAGCGTCCAGCTGGCCAACAATGGTGATTTGAACTGTCCACTGTGTTTGGCAGGTTGTGAAGCCAGTGTGTATGAGATGTATGTGTTAGATACACTCTATTACAGAATGTATCTAGTCAAGAGACAAAGTATTTCATCCCAGCTGCAGAGAGTCACGTTTCTGCCTCCTTCATGAGTGCGCTGGACCTTCGCTGTCTCTTAGTCCTGACTTTATCCACCTCCAGTTACTCTGCTGAGTCCTGAGTACTTAGCTGCCTCCTTATTAGTGTATATTGGGGCCCTGACTATTCTGATTAATGCCCCTTAGACTGGTGACCTCCGAAGTCTTTCCAGGTGGCTTCCAGGGTATCCACAAACTTCATCATGTAGGTGATTTACATGTATGTGTTATTAAATACAAAGCCAGCAAAAGGCTAATAACAGTGGAGGGTGAACTGTGCCGTATCCTGTAACAATGTATCAGACATTTCCTTTCTCATTTTTGATTGGCTGTTCTGAGCTACATTACATATGTGCTTTATTAGACAATAGCCGCCAATGATTTGCAGCCTCTCTCATTATTATTAAAGTCTATGAACATATATAAAGAGCAAGATCCTTTACAACAATTCTTCTTATTTTTTAAAATGCAAAATGTGAAATTGCATAATTGTATATTCACATAGATGCAACGTGAATGATAAACTACCTGACGTGGTAACATTAAGCTTTAGTTCACCATTAATTTATTCTCTGCGCCCCTGAGACTCTTTCATCTTCCATTTCCGCGACTACTTGTGTTGGGTATTTTGCTTTGAAACCCACTTATCTGCCGCTGAGTGCACCGAGGTATAGAACTCTGAACGAAGCAGAACACTCAAATTAATTTACACAACATTGTTTTATTCTATTTCCCCCCCCCTCGCTTTACAAATAATAAAGGTATTATCGCTTATTAAATCCAGCATCAATCTAAAGTTTCGCACAAAATGCGGTTTTATACAGCGCAGAGACCGTCTCCCTGAGATCTCTCCACAAAGTTCATTCTCCGCCTGAAAGAAAAACAGCGATTATCAAAAAGTCAATTGTCATTCAGCCTCTTTAGAAATAATTCCATTAAAGATAAAGCCAATTTTAATTAGATGAAGTATCCAATTACTGTAATTACATTTTTTAAAAATTCACATCATGAAGATGACCCTTTTAAAAGGGGTTAGAAGAATAATTAGTGTATTCATATTAAGCAAAATGTATTGGATAATATTTATACCCAGAAGAGCCCGAGCATTACATATATTTCACCTTTGGGAAAGCTTGCAAATGTTTTGGCAGGAGAATTAATATTTATGGGCAAGTGTATGCTGTAGTAAGATTATGTGAGAAAGTATCATATGCCCAGAGATTGTTACCCAGGGGTGAGGTGCACGTAGAATGCAGAGCCAAGATTATGGTTGTGCAAAGGTTCATTCCAGCAGGGGATTTACAGCCGTTCATTTCATTAATCAAAGCAAATAACTTTACCTTTTGGGGGGTGGAGGAGCCATAAAACCTGTATATTAGTTATAGGTTGAACGTAGGAATAAACACTGTGATGTTTTGTAGCGATTTGTATCATCTAAAAGGAAGATGTTTCACAATACTCTGATACACTGTAGCAGCTCAACTCCTGGTGACCAGTTACAAAGTAAAAACAAACAAACAGTTAAGAATTAAGGTCCTACAAAACAAATTTCCAAGATAGAGTTTAATTGCTAAATTCAGATGTTTTTGATCTTATTCTATTTTAACGAGATCGCAGCTTTCTAACAACTTTAAAGTATTTGTTTATAAATATTACCCTGCAACTTATACTGCACAGTTCCTCTTTCTGTCTTCATTTTGTTTTTCACTGAAGCTTTAATATCACCAAGGCAGAGATGTTTATTTACATAACTCTTGGATATGACACAGTACAGCTCTGCGCATAGCATACAATTGTATATACAGATCACTACTATGTGGTAGGCAAGGGTTAATGTAAATTGATTTTTGCTGTCTCTACTTCTGTGACAGACGGATGTATTCTCGATTACTTGTTGTTAGGCAGAGCAGTATTGTGTGGTATCCAAGGATAAATGTAGGAGTTGATGTCTCTATTTGTGTGGGTGAGCGATGTATTCTCTGACTTGTTGTTAGGCAGAGCAGTACTGTGGGGTATCCAAGGATAAATGTATGAGTTGATGTCTCTATTTGTGTGGGTGACCGATGTATTCTCTGACTTGTTGTTAGGCAGAGCAGTACTGTGGGGTATCCAAGGATAAATGTATGAGTTGATGTCTCTGTTCCTCTGAGTGACCCCTGTATTCTCTATGACTTGTTGTTAGGCAGAGCAATGACATAATGTAATTTACTCTAATTGCCTGATCCTTCCAGGAACCTTTAGAGACGGTTGTATGTTAGTGGTCACAGAGAACTTCCTGCGCTCCGCGCTGCGCACTTTCCAGCAGACCTGTATCTCTGCTTCCTGGTTCCAGAGCTTCGTTCTATTGATCCTGACAGTTCTCCTAATGTAACCAAACATTCTAATGGGACCTGATGGCTGCACCCAGCAATATCTATCTGTCAACATATTGATTTGTCTAATCAATTTCATTTTATACATAGAGCCATTATATCATTGTGTCATTTGTCATAAGAGGGAATTATTGTTGTGTTGTCATTTCTTTTCTAAGTGTAGCAGAAATGTCTCCATGTGAAATGAAATCTGTACAGATGACCGGTTGTCAGACATGAATAGAGATAAAAATCACCTTTATTGCAAGTTTAAGTCAGTACAAGTATCATTGATATTAAGAGACATCAGACATTGCTCCACAACTCCTGAACAGTATAGTATAGTCTAGAGCAGTATATTATTGTATAGAGCTGTATAGTATAGAGCAGTATATTATAGTATTGTATAGAGCAGTATAGTATATTATAGAGCAGTATATTATAGTATAGTATATTATAGTATAGTATAGTATAGAGCAGTATAGTATAGTATAGTATAGAGCTGTATAGTATATTATAGAGCAGTATATTATAGTATTGTATAGAGCAGTATAGTATATTATAGAGCAGTATATTATAGTATTGTATAGTATAGACCAGTATAGAGTAGTATAGTATTGTATAGAGCAGTATATTATAGTATTGTATAGAGCAGTATAGTATATTATAGAGCAGTATAGTATAGTATTGTATAGAGCAGTATAGTATAGTATTGTATAGAGCAGTATAGTATATTATAGAGCAGTATAGTATATTATAGAGCAGTATATTATAGTATTGTATTGTACAGTATAGTATAGTATAATAATAATATATATATATATATATATATATATATATATATATATATATATATTATAAGCTGTAGGATATATTGTATTGTTGGGGTGTGCCTATAATGAGAAACCAGAGGCAGTTGTTTCAGGCACATGTTTTGGGGGTAATAGATAAAGAGAATTTAATGGGTGATCCATTTCTGCAAGTAACTTCTCACAGAAACAGTCTTCCAGGACGTGGAAGTTTAGCGGGTACAAATAAATCTATTTAATCCTTTATCTTTCAGTTGAATTATAATCTGTAGGTTGTAGAGCGAATATCTGAGCTGAAGGTTTATACCATCTACCTAGATGCCTCCAGACTGGACAAGTACTTTGCTTAGTGTTATGATTCTCTGTAACTAAACATATAATAAGTGTACAAAGTGACGGCTACATGCTACATCCTGGGTATCAGATTTACATTTATTACATTATTGGTTTAGAAAATTAAACTAACAGAAGGATAATATACAGAAACAGGATAAAATGTACTCTGGGGACATCTGCTGGTAAAAGGGGGAAACTGCAACTGTCATTTTTAGCAGTTTAAAAACTGTGCTACTTCTAAGGACATTAATGTGACAAGTTTACCTTAGAATGTGAACAGATTGAGAGACTAGTGCAAATGGAAAATAGTGCTGTTTCCATAACAACCAGATGTTTGCTTTCATTTGCTAAAGTGCACAGTAGAAATGATAGATAGAATAATATTGATGGTGTTGGACAAGTTTACATAAATATTCACTAATATTTTCCATGAGCAGCTGAGATCGCACAGAAACAAAGCAGCTCATCCCAAGTCACAGAGAGCAGCGACTCATGTCCGCCAGCCTAATATTCAAGGCCGTGAGCTATGTCCTGATTTTCTCAGTACAGTCCATTTTTTCCACCCAAAGCCTTAAACTTGCAGGGACTCAAGTGGAGTTAGATGCATTTGAGTGGCTGAAAGTGTTTACACTTCCATCCCATGATGGTGCAGTGACAGCACAGGGATGTAGCTTGCAGCGTTAGTAAATGTTAGCTGAACACAGTAAATAATGTATGGAGGGGTCTTGGCCGTAGCTGTGCGGTAGGGGCTGCTGCCCAGGGCGCAACGCGGAAGGGGGGCAGAGAGGAGGATTCCTAGTGGGCAGCCTAGCGCTTTACTGCTATTTTCATATCATCAGTTCAGCCCATAAAATGGCTGCCTCCGCTGTGCCTCATGCCTCAGTGTGCCCCATGTCTCAGATATCACCAGTTCTTAGTGAACTGGTCAGCGTCATTCTCATGTACTCTGATTTCACCCAAACAATGT
This sequence comes from Mixophyes fleayi, assembly GCF_038048845.1. Taxonomy (NCBI): domain Eukaryota; kingdom Metazoa; phylum Chordata; class Amphibia; order Anura; family Limnodynastidae; genus Mixophyes; species Mixophyes fleayi. The sequence continues at coordinate 2,269,674 of NC_134411.1, read as the reverse complement.
CTGCCTGCTCCACACAACAGATTTTAGCTATTTTAGATACACAAAAAGGAATTGGATTCCTTGTCTCTGGCATTAAGTCCACTTATAAGATCGACCATAAAATAGATACAATTTAAAAGCTTAAGAATAGAGCCACCTGGTGGATAAAGTAGATTTTTCATCTATTGGTTATAACACATCAGATCTGTTCTCAAAAGAGTAAATAAGCGTCCAGATTTAAGTATTAATATTTTATTTTTAGCTGGTATCTTAGACTTAAGCATCAGTAACTCCATATAGTTTTATCTTCTGTGTAACCTTATTTTGAACTGCAAATTACAGCATATATGAACAAACCATAGAAAATGACATTGCACTGACCAAAATTATTATAGGTCATTAATGGAATGCAAGAACAAAATGATAATTGTCCAAGAGATTCTGCAGCAGCTGTGTTATTTGTGTGTAAAGTTTTTGTTGGTTGTATAGAGAGAACTGAGTGCTGGCAAATTCCCTACAGACTTTAAGCTGACCAAAAATTATTCTTTGAAACCATTTAGAAAATGGACAGACAGGTCCTTGGAAGCAGCTAAACTGCAAAGTCTAATACTAGACAGTCACTTGTATGTTCTAACACTAAAGACCTGCACAAAGGAAACCAGAGCCCCTCACCTGTCTGTGGTTAAATAGACAGCTTCCTCGTTATACTTAATAGACAACATCCTTGTTTGTTTTCTAAGACAAATCCCAGAAAACATATTCTTTTTATATGTTTTTATATAAACCATATTTTTCTTTACAAATGTTTCTCTAATTCCAGTTATTTGATTGTGAACTTGTAAAGAAGATGAAATAGCATCCGTTGATGAATTTTATTTACTAATATTTTAATCTAACGGTACCAGGGTTTCCCAAACCCAGTCCTCAGGGCTCCCCAACAGTGCAGGTTTTCTGGATCACATGTGACATAATTAGGACCACCTGTGGATCTGTTACAATGTGTCAGTCAGTAATGAATAGTGTACACCTGTGCTCAAGCAAAGAGATATGGAAAACCTGCACTGTTAGGTAGCCCTGAGGACTGGGTTTGGGAAACCCTGCATAGAGCCAGCAAAATAACATTGCATAAACAGAGCTCTGAAATATAACACAGCTGCTGCTGAACCTCTTGGGCAATTATCACTGTGTTCTATCTTATCATTGATGACCTATAATAATTTGTGTCAATGCAATTGTTATTGTTATTATTATTATTATTATTATTATTATTATTATCTTTTACACGGCACCACAACAGGTCCACAACACCGTACATGAAACATACAGAACGCAATGATCCATAACACATAAGGTGATAAATGAAAAGCAAAACACAAAGACCAGACATACTGAATGGATAAATGTACAGGTAACATTGTAATGCAGATCAAATTATTTACAGGACAGTGAGTGTAATGTAATTTATAAATGGTTTGGTTTTTTATATATATATATATATATATATATATATATATATATATATATATATATATAAATAGGACAAGATATCTAGATGGCGCTTAACCCAATGTTGTAATGTTATCCATAAGGTATAAAGACAATTAAGTAGACAAATACACCTCCACAGGTATGTGTGTGGCAGCCAGTCTTCAAAAACGGATGGTAAGTCCGAAAACAAATAGTACAATGGGCACCCATTGTGCTGCTACATATATATATATATATATATTGTAATCTGGAGTTGAAAACAAGGCTACACAGAAGAGAAAACTAGATGGAACTTCCAGTGCTAAAGTCTAAGGGGTATATTTACTAAACTGCAGCTTTGAAAAAGTGCAGATGTTGCCTATAGCAACCAAACAGATTTTAGTTGTTATTTATTTAGTACATTCTAAAAAATGACAGGTAGAATCTGATTGGTTGTTATAGGCAACATCTACACTTTTTCAAAGCTGCAGTTTAGTAAATATACCTAAGATATCAATTTAAAATACAACATTGTGGGCTCAGAGCAAATATTAACAACAAACAAACAGCCCTGCTTGTATTATAAGCTATAAAAGTAAAACTCGTCCCACTAGGTGGCGCTATTCTTTTGCCTTTAAATTGTTTTCTGTGCCTGTATCTCGGTTACTGTCTGAGTTATTGAAGGGGCTAGAAGGGGACCTTTGTGTGTCTAGGATCGCTATAAATCCTCATGCGCCGTTTGTGCGGCGAGGCCGTCATTATGTGGGCAGAGTCACGGTACATGAGAATGTTGTTAATTAATTCACTAGGATCAGAGGCATGAGGCACAGTGAGGCTTGAGGTACAGCGGAGGGAGACATTTTATAGGTTGAAGTGATATGAAAATGCAGCCGGTCTCCTCACCAGGAAGCTGGGACATCACTGAGGGATTATGTGGAACTTCAGGACAATGTTTCTACATTCGTGTTGCTGACAACTGTACTGAATCTTACTGGGTCTGACATGTGTGGTCCTTAATACTTGGGGTCCTGGGATCAGTGAGCCCTGATCTTGTGTATAAGGGACATTTCCTTTAGTGTCTGAATACAATAAAACAACTTCCATCAGCGCCTGATGTGAGAGGTGTAAAGATATTTATCAAATGATTTCTTGAAGTATTTTACAATATTATTCACTAGGCTGCGATTTGCAGCGTCTACGATATCGTCTTCGCTAATAAAACCGCAGTAATATCGAGTAACGTGAAACAGGAATTAACTGTATCAGAGAACACATGGACAATATTACACAATACATTGTTACAAAATAATTATACAATGAACCTACAGAGTCCATAGACTTACAGGACAGTGATCACTGAAGGTGATACATATAAGAGAACAGTAAGAAGACACAATACAGATAAGCACAATGATTAATATATGGATTGAAGTAACACAACAATTAGACAGGGACAATGTACAACCTAAAGGGTGTCAGTAAAGAGAGACTAAAGCAGCATATGGGACAGTCCGCATCGTGACGTACGTTGTGGTGCAGAAGATTAGATCGAGGATATTGTAAAAAAAAATGACAAAATTAAAAACTAGAAGGAGGTAAAAGACATTAGTAACAAGCACTGAGGAGTGAATATTACTTGGATATCCTTATAGAGTGTGAGAGGTGTATAATATTGTAAGTACATTTGTCAGCATCTAAGACAATCTGCTCTGAATATATCATTTTAATCAGAATCAGAATCTGGATATTTGTTTCCTGTACTGATCAGAAACTGTTACATTGTGTCTGAGATTTGCAGCCTGTTCCCCGAAACAGTGTTATCAGTTATCCATGTAACAATGTATCAGTCTGCTGGATACTTTGTAACTATTTGCAGCACAGGTGATGCTCTCTCAGTGGGAGGAGCTGCAGGCGATGGAGCAGGTGACATCTGCTAATGTTACTGTCCTCCACCTGGACCAATGGGCAGCAGGGATGAGCAGCCAATAGGATTGTGTGTTCCTTTGTCTCCTTCAGGATGCAGCTTCCATCCTCCCATGTAACAGCAGCTGCCATTGGCTGAGCCTTCCCCAGCATCTGATGGGCACACTGGCCATGTCCTATGTCCCTGCAGCCATCACCATCACTCTGTAGGACAACATGGCTCTGTCGACCATCCAGAGAGTGGCCTTGTTCTCCGGCCTGGTGCTGTGTGTGTCTCTGCTTCTGCCCAAAACCTTCCTGAGCAGAGGGAAACAGTCTGGGCAGCAGGAGGGTAAGCAGTTTGTGCATGGGGGCTGGTGGGCAGAGAGTAGACCCCGGTATTGTTCTACACAGTGAGCACAGCAGCCAGGGGGAGGCCTGAGCCTCTCATTGTCTGCTTAACCCATTCAGTGCTGCATGATGCTCCGCATCACTGATGTGCAGCTCTAGAGACCTTCAGTGTTCTGTGGCATAATCTGTCATTGTGTGTGTGTGTGTGTGTGTGTGTGTGTGTGTGTGTGTGTGTGTGTTAGTACATCACTATTGCAAGACATGAAGTGCACTATTTATTTGTTACGGGTTTTTATTGTGTGTCTAAAGAAGCGATTTGTGGAATACAATATCTGTATGTGCTATAAAGGCGCTACCTCCTTCTTGGGATATATATATATATAATCATTGCTGAATTAAAATATACTGCCCATGTAATATACACAGTTATGTACATAGATTATTATCACCCACTAATACTGAAGAGTTATCATCCTGTAGTTAGAGGAGTAGTGGGTGCAAGAGTCACTGTCCAGCAGATGTGGCAGGGGAACAGCTGGAGAGGTATTTAAACATATTTGGGTTAATAACAGGTCCAAGGATGAAATAATAATAAAATATATACATTGTTATCTGTTTGAAGGGACAGAGTAAAACCTGTTTGTAGGAACTGATGAGAAATATGAAAGTTATATGCAGCAGATAACCCAGCTCCAACCGCAGACCTGATCATCATCAGCTATTTACATAGCACCACCAATTCCACAGCGCTGTACAGATAACTAACTCATATTAGTCCCAGTGCCATAGGAGCTTACAGTCTAAATTCCCTTACAATTTTGTCCGCAGCCAATTAACCTACCAGTATGTTTTTGGAATGTGGGAGGAAACCGAAGCACCCAGAGGAAACCCACAGGGAGAACATACAAACTCCACACAGATAAGGTCATGGTTGGGAATTGAACTCATGACCCAGGGGCGGTGAGGCAGAAGTGCTAACCACTGAGCCATCGTGCCGCCTGGTAAGACCACACCGTGTGTACATCCAGTGTATGGAGGATCGCTGACATATACCTGGTGTCCTGTTGTGGTCGGGATATGGGTCCGAGTGTCTGGACTCTCTTTCTCCATATTGTATAATCTACTTACCAGATTTTAGTAGTAAATATGTCACAATTTTCCGGAATGTGGTAATATAGGAATAAAAAATACTTGAGCCATTTGTTCTCAATAGGAGCTATCCTGAATCTCTGTCACAGGCCCTTGGAGAGCTCGAAACAAATCTTTTAAACTTATAAAATTTTCCTAAAGTGATCCTGACAATGTCGGTACGAGATAAACTGCTCAGAAGGTGGATAACATGGGATATGTCGCTGACTTTGATTTAATTCTGAGAAATCGATTTCAATATCTAGTGGGTTAAATATGCAAATTTAGCCGATGTTTTAGCTGTCAACCCGATAATACCGGACTGGTCTCCATTCACCCAGAAATAAGTCGGAAGTAATGAATTGAAAGTAGTGACATTATAATTGTTACTATACACACATTCCATATAATGTTCAACTGATAATATTATATAACATCCGTCAAAGTTTAAATCAATGTAAATTTTGCAAATACAGACAAAGTGAACCAGTTTGTGAATCAGGTGTAATTTGGACAATAAAACATCGCTTTTTGCAGAATCAGACCAATCACAGGAAGGTTTATAGAAAGGAGCCAATAGCAACACAACAGTCAGCATCACATGACCACAATCCTATAAACGCTCCATATAGTCAGTTCCCTGCTCATTCCTCTGCTCCTGTAGGTGCAGACACCTGAAACATGAAGCCTGTAATGGCCCAACAAACCCAAAATACTGACACTTATAAAAACTATCCAATAGTGGATAACCCTGAAATTTATTCCAGTAGCTGAAAGTTCAGAACTACAGTATATTATATATATATATATATATATATATATATATATATATATATATATATATATATATATGTATTTATGTGTAATATATATGTATCTATATGTATGTGTGTACATCTGAGTCTGCCCTGAATCTAGTAACTATTTGCTGCTGCGAGAGACAGCTCCGGTACCTGTGAATCATACTGATATTCCAGCCACACGTACAGGTTGAATTAGCACATGGATGTCCTCCATGTGAGCAGTAACGCCACCCAAGGCTTCAACCATTCTTACTGACCATTCACACACCTTTCATGTCTCCATTTACTGAGCCAGATATCTCCGTCCACCACCTGTGCGCGGTATCCCACGCACACCATCTCCCCGGGCACCACCTCTGTGCAGTCTCCCCCCGCGCACGGTATCCGATGCGCACCCCCCACACGCACCACCTCCATGCGTCCCACCCCCTACCCCCACTACACACGGTCCCACCCAGCGCACCACCTCCATACAGTACTCCCACGCACACCACGTCCGTGTGGTCCCTAATGATGTTTGGTGGCCAGAAATGTTTCTTATATAGGCAAGTTATTACTATAGTCATTTGTGGGGAAATGGGTGTGGCTGGTGGGCGTGACAAACCTCTTGGGTAGTACTTGTGATATGGGTGTGGCTGTTTAATGTGGGTGTGGCTGTTTCCCAGCCATCCCTAATTTCCAGGGACAGTCTCAATTTTTATAGCTTTTTCTTGTCCCATCAAAATGTCCCTATTTTTCAATATTGATCTAGTGTACATTATAATTCCAATTATTTTACATACTGAATCCTATTCTTGCTATTTATTTCCCCTTGGCCGTGTAAGTGCATTTTATTTACAATATTCTTCAGTAGATATACAAAAAATTACATTGTAATCGTGCTCATATATCTCTTCTTTGTTTTTATGTTCGTTAAAGTGGAAAATCCTTGTTCACAAAGGTAGGTTGTTGCAAAAGGCAGCAACTTTTTGACTGACTCCTCATGTGCAATTTTGATGCGTTTGCAGCTGTTCACATCCAAAAATATGACAGATCTGCACTGTTTTCAAATGCAATACGTGCTTCATTATTACATCGCAGCTCAAGAAGTGACTCTGACAACCCCTGAGGCTCTTCTGGTACAACAGCAATTTCACATTTAAAGGGGTCTACAATCCAACTGACAGCATGTGAATCGGCAGCATTACCCCCAGGAACTTAATTTTTACCCCATTTACCCTTGACCACTGATCTAGTGTGATACTAAATAGTTTTTTTTGTTTTTTTTCAAAAACATCTGTTTCATTCATAACTGCAATAATTGTGGTTTAAAATTATTTTAATATTTTCAACATAAACAATTTTGACTTATAAATAGGGTCTCAGGTAGAGTTGGGTGCCAATTAAATCACAGCCAGTAATTGCACCCCCACCCCCCCAAGAAAAATAGTCTCATGTAACTCGGGTGCGTTGACCGGATGCATCTAAGGTGACATCATCATCAGCGGTTCATAACTTACACTAATGATCGCGCATCCGCAGGTGTGACCGGTGCGTGCGCCTGAGTCTGTCTACATAAGTCGCATTTGTGCCAACGCACCCCCCTCCGTCCCAACTAATAACAAGTAATCTATGAAGTGTAAAAACAAATCAAGTGAAAATGTAAAAGGCAAAAGCTGACACCCATCCATACCGATCTCGCTCGTTACTTCAGAATAGAGAGGAGCAGAGTGCCAGCTCCGCGGTCCGATTCTGCGATGTATTTGTAACTCTGTGAATCGAGCTGCAATGATGACGATTAATTAGTTCTGCTTTGAGGTGGGACTGGGAACAAATTCCACTAATGTAACGTTCTAAATTTCATGGTCAAATGTGAAACAAGGCAAATATTGAACATTTCACTGATCTACGCATCCGACGTAAAGAGAGAGATGGCGCTGGAGGCGGAGAACACTAGCGGAACAGACATTTCCTTAGGTTGCACAAGATGGGTTGCTGAGCGCTCCCTTACAAATAGATGTGTGTGCTGCCTGGGGCACTGGATAATAAGGGAAGTCCCAGCCCTTAGATAAATGTTATAGTGGAGGAGAGTCCCCTTGGCGCAAATGTTGAATACATTTTCTTATATATGTTAAATCTTTTATTGCTCAATGGCAAAAATCACAAATGTTGATACATTTCAAAAGTTTGCAACCTTATTTATACAACATAGATAGATAATTATCATATGCAAACATGTCATAAAGCATTTCTCACTGTATAATATATCAGAAGGGTGAGTAAGTAGCGAGCAGTTGTCTCAGACAACTCTATGCTGAACCGTTAGATACTTACTCACCCGTCTGATATATTATGATAATTATCTATCTATGTTGTATAAATAAGGTTGCAAACTTTTGAAATGTATCAACATTTGTGATTTTTGCCATTGAGCAATAAAAGATTTAACATATAAAAGAAAATGTATTCCACATTTGCGCCAAGGGGACTCTCCTCCACCTGAACAGACATTTCCCACCGATAATGTAGTTTTAGCTGCAAATATCTTTAAAGAATGTTCAGTATTTGTTGGATTGTTACGAATGGATCTATTAGGATTCACTAAGCTCTGTCCACTGTCTGTAAATGTACTGTGTGTGTACAGTGTGTACGTAGCTGCCAACCGTCGCTAACCGCCATTGTTTTCTTCTGGGAGTGCCACTGTGTTTCTCCCTCATCTGCTGCGTGTTTCCCGCGTCATCACTGCAGAACGCTGCGGCCTACATGCAAAATGCGCTCTGCCGGTAATCACAATAAATTGTTTTATTCTGAAACCCTACATAAGACAAACAATATATGTTACAGTGATGAAAGAAGATCGTCTGCCCCCCTAGAACGAGGCTTTTCCATAAAGCAGGCCCTAATTATGCCCAATGGGGCAGGGTGAGCTGTGAATGACCAGTATTCTCTGTACAGCGCAGCGGAATACCCAGGCTTACATAAATAAAACAATAATAATTTAACGCGTAAGGTGTACAGTACGGGAAAGGGAAGCGGGAACTGCATTCGGTGTACAGAACAGGAGGTGATACTCTGCAGCTTGATCAGTCTTTCAGAAAAAGTTGGTAAATGGGGTAATTCATATTTCCAGAAATAAATATATTTTAAAACCTGTAACAGTCTATAGAAACATTTGGGAACTACTGACTGTATCTCAGTATAACAGACTGTAAATGCAGAATTGGCACAGGGGGAGTTCCTGGTTTCCTGCATAAAATTTAGCGCAGGAACCTTTCTATAAATAACCCGGGACAATGAGACAGACCCTCCCCGGCCTTGATGTAGACTGTAAATCAGTACAGGGATTAATATCGATCACCATTGTCCCCCCTCAATATCAGCCAACGTTACCCACCATCCAGCAGCCAAGTTCTGTCGCTGACATTGCACATCATAGGAATTGACGTTTAATTAAAGATTACAGTGTGTTCCAATGCATTGTTCTCAGTTCCATTTCCTCAGCGTAGCACCAGGCAATCCATCACCGCTGACACATCTCTGATAGTCTAGCCTTTTGTCAACCTCAATTACAATTCAATCCCAGGGTGATTGTTAAATGTCCAACAATGGCTGCAGCGCCAGGGAGTCAACGTTCATAACACACAAACGTCTCCCTCGTCTGCGCTCACTTTTCTATCGCACTTTATGAAGTGTTTGTGGTACTTCTAGTACTAGTATATAGTATCATCGCTTGGTGTCGTTTGAGGTGTCAGTTTTTCTTTCATGTTAGTGAAGGAATTTCTAGTTTATTAATTGTCCTATTACCCATTTTAAGGGTAAAGTATTTACTATTTTACAGAATTTTGGATCATTTCTGATAAAGTTTTTTTTAGTGACAAAGAAAACGACCGATAAAAGGACCCACAAAGTCGTAGGATCCATTGTAACAGTCTCTCTGTAGAACTTACTGTATAGACACATTAAAGTGTAACGTATTAAGTGGCAGTTTGATTGTGATGTGTAATTATTTTGCAGGGAATCCGGGGCGATTTTCAGCGGTTCCTCATGGAAAACCAGCGGATGGAAGGACTGCTGGGAACTTTTTCCCAAGATCCCACTTGTCTGAGGCTGTGTCAAAGGCCAAAACCGGAGGAGGCGGTGGCGGAGGTGGCGGAGGGGGCAAGCAGAGCTTAGTGGGGCAGATAATACCCATCTATGGGTTCGGAATATTGTTGTACATCCTATACATCCTTTTCAAGGTGAGAAACGCGTTTCACCTGTGTTTTATGGAAAAAGGAAAGTGTCCTGGGAAATCTGCGATAGAGGAAATGTTCTTGAAGAAATGACTTTATAGTTTAATAGAAAATAAGCTTCAAGACATTATATTCTGTTTCTACTGCTTACAGGTAGAGTAGACTTTATTGCACATTATTTATGTGTCACTTATCTAACGTATCACAGGATGTCACAGGCCGCAGCTTTATATCCCACAGATGACACGGTCTGATATTAAGTTATCTAGTTGGGGTGTCAGACAGATGCTACAACACATGCTGCTGCACCTGCAGCTGAATAATATCTGGGAGCATCTACTCTGTTAGTTTTGGGTTATCCTTGTATGAAACGACGTATCTATGTGTTTAATTCTGACTCATAGTATCGCAAGCAGGTGATAGCACCAATGTGAGGGCAATGATGACTTTTATTCCAGAGATATATAAAGTATTTTGATTTTGTTTTACAATTCTCAGCTTTCGTCCAAAGGAAAAAGCACAAAACTGGAGCCCAGAAGTGTCCCCATAGCGAACGGAAACCTGAAGCGGAAGATAAGTGAGTTTTACCTCCGCGTCTTCACGGACAATTGTTTTCTGTCTGACACTCAAACGTTTATTGTGAACGGGTTTCACACTCACTTGTGGGAGGGACAACATGTATTACATATATGATACAACTGCCTGTTTCAAATATTGTAACTTCGCACTTCTACGCAATGGCCCATCGCACCACGAAAGCCTAGTTGCGTTAAATTTTGCCACAACTTTGTTCATATGCAAAATATGTGTAGCCCCCCCCCCCCATTTCCCGTAGATCAGCCGGGTGTCTATGTAACGTGTACCGAGACCTGTGGTGTTTCCTTTACTTCTGCTCTCAGTTAGCTCAGTGCCTCCACCTTGGTCTGAGTACAGTAGGCTCTTCGTTGGGTTGTGCTCTTGACAAGCAACATCAGAGGGAGACCAAAGAGCCCTCCGCCCCCTACTAACAAAACCACAGACACACACAGAGACAGCATTAGGCAAATTGGTCTTTGAAAGCCACTTCGGCACTTTTATTGATTAGGGACGTGCTCCCAAAGGGTTTTCATGTCCGATTAGACTTTATATATACCAAAATAGAATATCTCTTATATAAACTGTATTTTAAAAGTATCCCTTTAAAATATAGTGAATGTACAAGAATACAATACCTTAACCTTTATTACCCTAGATAAAGCTAATGCTTTCTTGCAATTATTCTCCAACTGTAATAATATCTAACAACAATACATTCTAAACTCAACTCATATCCACTAACGCAACATGTTATACATCAATATATGTATATTTAGTAATAAAATGCAGTTAAGTGGTCTTATGAGGAAATTAATGACAAGCAAATGTATCTCCACTTCTCTATCCCAGAAACTGTAGACTATTGAAGAAAATACTCCAGAATAAAGTCGCTGGTGTCAGTTTTTCTTAGTTTTGTCAAACATAAATCTCTTTTAATGGTGACAATCTGTTGTATCAGTCACTTTTCTAATAAGCACAATCTCTGTTCTGTCTTTATCCCGCTGGAATATGACTTGAAGAAGTTAGGCGTGTACACAGTATCCTCATTGTCTCGTCATGTTACAGAGGCCCAGTCCGCAGTCAGCTATCGCTCCTCTGTACTTCACTGCAATGAATGTCATTTGTCTGAGGTTAATTTTGTTGTTTAGTGCAGATGTTCACAATATATCTCAGTCTCTGATCCCTAACTGTATTTCCCCATCACTAACCTGATAGTTTATCACAGTCCAGCAAAGGGGTGTGCAAATTATCTTCGGGCCTCCCCACCAAGTCCCTATCTACCTAATAACAATACCATACACAGTCCCATCAAATAATAAATTAACAGGGGTTACTTATCCATTTAGATTCCATTTTCTCTCCAGACCTCTCATAGGAAATTTCAGCTGTTCCTCTCACAGGACAGGGTTGACAAGTCTGACCGGGCTCTCCCTTCTGTCAGAGCTGATACTTCTCTGTCCCTCCCGGCTGTTTCCTCCTGGGCTGATTTTCTTCAGAGACTCACAGGGATTCTTCTGCTGACAACATGACAGGTTCTCCCCTGGAAGATTCACAGGTTTCCCACTGACAGGGACCAACTTCCACCCTTTAACTGCCAGTTTCAAGTCATCCCTCTCACCTAACTGTCACTTTTCTCTCGCTCCCTTAGTCTCTATGAGCAGAGCTTTATCAATCCCTGACATTAGTGCACATGTGCGGACCATCATGTCCGCACATGTGCTCCCTTCACAGTCCTCATTTCACTGAGAATTAATTCATTACATGTTCCAGAGAGATCTATTGAAATACCTATGTGGGACACAAAACTTGATATATAATTATATCATTATATATATATTTGTCAAGGAGACCCATCTCTGCCGGCTCCCTGATCTGATAACAATATATCACATCTATTTTGTCAGGAAACCGCTCTCTGACTTCCTTTACTAGTCACAAACTGCACTCTGTGCACTCGTGACTTGGAAGTTTGCTGTAAGGGGACACCCAGGATCACAGCCTAATTCTTGCACTCGCCTATCCCTTAGGCTACAGATCTAACTGGTCCCTTCCTCAACACAGACTCCCTACTTCCCCACCTCTCCGCAACTGCGACCAGCTACGTATAAGGCTCGTAGAACACCAAGGACTTGTTCAACACCTATACCCAGTTGCGCTCTGATAGCTCAAACAGTTAACACTTCCCACACTGGTATTTAAAGGGTTAATACAGCCAAGCAATCAACCTCTTCTAAACAAGCAGTGAACTCGTTTAGAGCAATAAGGACAGCACTTGTTACATTTTAGATTTAATATACAAATAAGTACAATGGTTACAGGTTATAAAAACAATTAATAAAAGAAGACAAAACATACCACAAAATGTAAAATAAAAGGGAGAAAAATTAATAGTATAAACTTACACACGAGTTGTATAATCTGCGCCAAGGGAAATTGACTTGGTAGATGGACGGCTTATCAATATTGATTGAATTACAAAATGTTTGACAATATCTTAGAAGAAGTGGTTCCATCTTTTAAAGACACTTCATCACCTCCCCCTCCTCCAGGAGTTGGCCTGTGACTCATTTTACTACCACAATTTACATCTTCCCTGTTTATTACCCAATGCTAAAATGTAACATATATTTCCTGGAGAGTGTCACACAGACCCTATTTTATCATTAATAAATCAAATATACATTTACCAATCTATACATACCGAACATGCATAGTTCCAGTGTATTAGTTCAGCTGATACTCATTTCCTCTCATTCCCTGCATGACACATAGCTTTATGTGACGTATGGGCTGCCCTTCCTCATCCTATTCGAAAATAGTGCTGGAGAAGATTCGGGGTGACCTTCAAAAATTTCTAACATACATTAACAAAAACAGACTTAACATCGAATTTACGACTAAGATCAGTTTAACCCAAGTCAATTTTCTGGATTTAACAATTTATATTGAGGACAACACAATTAAGACCAAAACTTACACCAAGGAAGTGGATAGTAACAATTCTATATTGGCATCGTGCCACTATCACAAGAAATGGATACAAAATATTCCAACAGGACAATTCAGAAGATTAAAGAGAAATTCTACCAGCTCACCGACAAGCGGTCTATACGCCCTTAGAGCATGTTATGAGATTGAATAGAAAACAACTCGTCCAATAGGGGAAATATCCTCAATCGGTTCCAGAAATTGCATTTATCACACAATTTAATAATAACACAACATCCATAGAGAACATCATTTGGAAACACTGGAACATTCTAGGGCTGGATGAAGAGGTTGAAAAGTTCCTACCAGATATGTTTCTAAGCAAAGTCTCGCACCCTGAGTTAAAATTTACCAGCCCTAGTAATGTGTCTGGTTATTTTAAAGTATGGCTGCCACAGATAAACATCACATACGTGTCACATACGTGTCACATTCAGCGTTCACGGAAAGCACGTACGTTATTCAGCCACATGAACTACACATACACTGATTCCTTTTTCATCCCACAAATTCCACAAATTCCCTTGTTCCTTAAATAAAACCCGTCACCTTAATTATGAAAGAAAGTGCCCGTGTTTCTACGTTAGTTAAAAAATATTGTCAACCGTGAAACTTACAAATGAGTTCCCATAATCGGTTTATGGTAAACACATCAAGCACACATCGTCGAGGAGATAAACCGTGTGTCGTGTAATATAGAGGCTTGGAATGTAATTACAGATGCGGGATTGTAGCGCTAGCTTGGAAGAGACACTTCTTATGTCTGTACCAAATGTGCTTAAAATAGGTGATTTCTTTTCAGTATTATTCAGGCTCAATTGTAATCATAAACCACAGAGACTGAGCTTAGATTGTTCCCTGATAATGCAAGAAGAGTGATAGACAGCCGTCAGCATGCGTCAGTGCTTAACGACACCTCTAGGCGGCGCTGGTGAGGGATCTTTCTGACACAAGTTGATATTTATTTTATGTGAAGTCTTTACAGTCGTACAAGTGCCCTTAGGTTTGGTATACAGGGGTGTTTAAGCCTATTAAATGCACTATTACACTGATGACCCAGAAAATGGACCTGTACACACACTTTCTGACAAATGTGCGCTAACGCTTGGTACAGTATAATGAGGCTCTCGATAAGAACGCAGTGCACTTTGCTGCAGGGAGGTACTGAGAACGCACTTCCAATGCTCTTTCAAGGACAAGCTACAACTTTTTATCTACGCTTGTAACAGACGTTGCTTTTTAACACCCGTGTATATGGGCCCTTGAAATGAAGCTCCCATTATTGCTGATTTTCCCAGGATATCGTCCTTTTTCCAGCCAATATCTTTAAAGTAGAATATTTTCCCAAATTGTAATCTCCTGATGAACATAAATTAACAGAAGTGGGAGTCGGATCCTATAATTTATCTAGGACCTAATTAATGTACGGAAGGAGGTGTTAATTTCCAGGGTCATGTTATAGGGGTGACCTGGTGTTTCACTGACACTTGATGGGGAGTCTTATCTTAAAGAGACTCTCATCACAAAACACAGTTATATCAAAACTATGGGAAACATTTTTATTTTTTTTTATGAATCTTAAATATTTGAATTATTTTACTTTATCTGGCTTCCAGTTTCCCGTTATAGAGAATACATAGGACCCTCATCTTCCAGTGCATGTAAATCAACTGCAGCCAACTTAGTACTTTGAGGAAATATATTTTATTTTAGTGCGGCTGTTAATTAAAGCTCCAAGACCCATATTGTGAACAGGAAACGCGTCGGTACATTTTGCTTTGCTGTTTGTTTAGACAAAGTTAAATCAAATATCAACCATTCACTCGCTGCTAAATGAGGACAGGTAAGAGCTTATTTCGGATCATTTTCCTAATTCCAATACGTAAATTGTGGTTGAACAGAATTGAATTTTAATAGTAATATTTTATAACTATTTAATGCGCTTCCAAACAAGCCCCCAGTGTAGCCCTCTCCCCCTTTTTGATGGCGCACAAATTCCCACCTTAATTAAAATGTTGGGATGTATGTGAACTTACTCTGTCAGTTGAGTCCTATACTAATTACAATTGTCCCTGGGGGAGGGGGGCTTCTGTCGCTTCCCAAATACAATACTATACTTGTTATTTAAAGAAAACATTTTATTATATTTGCACATTGTACAAACTCTCCCACCAGCCAGTTCCATGTTCCTTAGTTTGCAATAAGCAGAGGAATGAAAGGAAAGTAGAGAGAATTGTTTAAGCCTATTTAGCAAACCTGTAAAACTTCCACCAAGCACCAATACAGAATCCACAAACCAGGACGATGCAACGACCTGCAGCCCCGGAGATCCTCACCGTGAGATGATTTACTGCACTCACTTGTTATCTGCATTATGCACAGGGATTAAGATTAAGAAACATGTTTTATCTTATTTTTTCTTCTGTATTAGAAAAACAATCCCCCCATCATCCGCGGATCCCACCGCCATGATAACACGGACTATCGCACCCCAGAACTGAGACGTTCAGAACAAACCCAACACTGAAATAAAAGTAGAGAATCCTAATTGAAATCTTCCTTCTATTTCCCATTGATAAATCTGCTCTGGGTTTAATCGTCTGTGTTTTTTCCCCCCTTTCAACGCTGGGAGATGATGATAAATAGACTCTTCTGTTTTATAGCAGATTATCCTGTATTTATCATACGCTCTTCTGTCTTTTTAGCTGACTACGAGCTCAGCCAACTGCAAGATAAACTCAAGGAAACCGAAGAAACGATGGAAAAAATGATCTCCCGCCTGGGCCCCAACAGCGAGAGGTAGGGGCTCCTTTAATGAAAACCATAAATCACTAGCATTGGGGTAAAGCAAAATAAATGCTATATTATGCTCTTATTTCACACTTGCTACAACAACACGTCTTTATATTGCAAAATGTAATTTTAATAACATGATGTATGTGTCCGGATAATCTCTCGTACAGTGTAATATACGTCACATAAGTCTCAGAGCCTTTCATAGGATGAAATTAAATATTCAGGAGGGATTTTAAAATTAATTTATATTAAATGTACAGGTATATACAGAGCAGGATTTAAGGGGGGGTTCCAAGTGCCCCCATATCAGCTTATACATTATAGAGTTGTATGAACAGCCCGGATATACATATGGTGTCACAGACCAGATATAACGCAGATTTGGTAGAAAAATGGAAATAATTTACCCTTAACAAAAAAGAGTGTGGAAAACGAGTATATTTCCACCCATATGCAGAGCCCTATATCTCAAGATGCATGGAACATTAAAACGCCCCTTCGCGCCTGCGTCCCGCCTCTCCAGATGCAGCGCCATAACCGTGTACATCTGCATTGGCGCGCAGCCGCTTTCTGGGCAGACGCAGAGCGATTTCACGCAAGGAACATACGTCCCAATCTGCAGAAGCCCCAGAGTGTTACAATATGCAAATATTTATTTATGTAAGGAGGAAGTAATTGGAATCTGCCCAGTTTATTATGTGTCTCATTCACTAATGGTCATTTTTTATTAAAAAGAAAGTAATGTACTAAACCCACCCCATAATCTTGCTGCCTAGGTGTGATCCTTGACTCAGAAATATCCTTTGTTCCCCACATCTAATCTGTATCCAAATCCTGTTACTTCCATCTAAGAAACATTTCCAGAATATGTACAAATCGCACACAAGACTCTGCAGAAACTTTCATTCATGCCCTCATCATCTCCCACAGAGACTATTGTAATTCCCTCCTTACTGGTCTTCCCCTAATCAGACTCTCACTTTTTAAATATGAAGGGGGTTCAACTTCATATCATTAAAAACACTATCAACATATTCAGGACATGTTAGATAATAGGGCTCCCAGACATATTAGATAAACATTTATGTATTTTAGGCAAGTGATAGACACTAGAATTATATGGTTCTCTTACATAATATATTGCAATCTTAAAACTGACAATTAACAGTTTGTTTGTTTTTAAGGCTGAAACAAATTAATTTGTGGGATCTTATTCTGTATTCTGTAAGATTTTGTATCACGGAGTAATCTTTTGTTTTCCTTTATATAATCTCCTCAATTCAATATAACAACCCCTTCCACAGTTATTTGCTTGTATTTAATGATTAACTCCTGATGTTCTGTGAGATGAAAACCTGTTCATCTCAGGGTGTAAAGTTTCTTTTTAATATTCGTCTGTCACCTCAGTGTCAGACCAAACCTTGTCCCCCCTTTCGTGGGACTTCTCTTAGATTCTAACGGATAAAATGTAGATGTCGGGTTTACCCCTGATTTAATCATCATGTATCTGACTCGGTAGATCTTCCAATAAGGAAACTACTTTTTTTGGCAAAATGCAAATTAAATCTTAAAAACTTATTTAGATTTATAAAACTTTGAAAGTTTTTGCGTTAGGTGCAAATGACCTTTACTCACTCAGCTAAGTGAACACTCACGTAGAATCCTGTTCCCTTCCTTTGTAAATAGTGTTTTTAGTACCAAACGTGGGTGATTTAAGAATTTATAACTCTATTAGCTTTAAACTTATGTTCCAGACTCAAACGAGCACCATGTTATAATTTCCTTAGTGAAAGGATTTTCTAATATACACCAATAAACACAAGGCGATCAGTTCTATCCCTAAAACTCTGCAGATTGTGACTGTGACCCTCCCACAAATCTTCACCCGTCCCCTCCTCTGTGTGGTTCCTTTTCAACATTTCATCTTTCTAAATAAATCACATTTTGTTAGTACAAAACCCAAATAAACATAATCACACAAAGAACTAAAATTTATTAAAAATAACCATTATCATTTAAATTTACATTATAAACCTGTCCTTGAGGATCGTCCTGTAAATCCTTCTGTGTGAGGGGTTTAGGAGTCACTCCTACAAACATCACTCTGTGCGGATAATCACAGCACTTACATGGTTCAGAATGTAAAACTGAAGAAGAATTTCAGGTATAACTACTGTATATTTGGCACAGAAATAAATGTCTCTCTTCCCACCAGAGTGACTGTGTCACCGGCGTCAGCTGAAACCTTTATTTTATGTATTTGGTGGTTAGAGTGGACAACGTCAGCACCACGGAGGAGCAGCAGTTACTGGAGAGGTTGAAGGAGATCACCAGAGTTATGCAGGAGGGGAAGATCCTGGATGGGGTGTCCCCCGAGCAAGAGGCAGAGGAGGCTCCGTACATGGAGAGCTGGGAAGGTACGTGTCCAGAAACGTCACAACTCCTGCGCAACCTCCACTAGAATCTGTGTCCAGATGTAACAAAATCCTTAAAAAAACGCCAAATAGCGCCCTACTGTTTTATCATCAGCCAGCGCAGAGTACACTGACTAATAAAGGCAACGCGTTTCACACTGAGTAAAAGCCACTGAGCTACAAAATAAGAACCTTATCGATCCCTTAAACCTGCTTCCTGACCTTCCAAATAATTGCCTATTAAATCTTCATGTGCAGAAAATCACTATCTTTATCCAACATTTATTAATATATAGTCAAATGCGTAATTTGTCTGTTTGTGTTCTGCACCCCACAATCAGTGGCTGGTAACTCTTATACAGAACCTATGACGCAGGGTGGTTCTCACCATTAGCCTATCCTGGAACCACACTGGCCGCTGGTATTCTGATGCCCCTGGACTTGTAGTATATAGTTATTAGTTGTGAGTGAGGGAGAGTCAGGGGGACTCGCAATTATGGAGCAACATGCAGGAAAAACAAGACAGACAGGACACAAAAGAGAATGGTCAATTGGCAGGCCGGGTCATAGGACAGGAGAGGTACACAGGGTCAATAAACAGGTCTAGAGTTCAAGCGCAGACAGAGATCCAACATAAGGTCCATTAAACAAAGCCAATGTCAAACACAGGGAATCCAGCAGCAGAGGATATAACAATCTATATAAAAACAAAGCTACAGTAACTAGACTAGGTACACCTAACACCAGCGAGGCAATAATGGCAAAGAGTATATTTATGTAAGTCCTGGCCATTCAGCTGCTTAGTAGAAATCATGTGAGTGGGAAGTATGGGCTGATCAGCTTCTAGGTAGTGAGCAGTGATGAGTCTTGCAAGAGCTGATAAATCATCTGCAATGTGGAATCCTCATTAGCAGCTCAGGAAGCGGGGTGAACTGCGAACATTACTGTGTTCAAATTCGTGTTAAAGTTAACTCTCCATTCATATGAAATATTGTTCTACATTGCAGCCATTTAAAGGCTTGAACATGTTTGAACCTGTTCACTTTGCTGAAGTTTAGCACAAATTTTTCAGTCTACAGTTCAATAATTTATTGTGGATTTCCAATGATGTAGAAAATATTATCGAGAACCATTTTTGAGCATCTCTAGCTATTATCAATGGGTGATCAGCCTATCAGAGTCCAGGAAGTTTGAAACGCCCGCTTGTCTGTAAACAAATAATCTGTTACGTGAGAAGCTGATTATAACATTTTAGATGCTGATTTGTGTTCAGTGCAATTGAAGTTAATTTTAATGACCTTGTGTTCTTGTCTAAATTATACATTTAATTAGCAAAAACAAAACAGCCGTGAAGCCCCCATCGCAGGATAAACACTACCCCAGGTGCCTCAGTACTGTGATGAGGGTCTCCGTAATGAACCATCTCTAGGTTAGGACCCTTTGAATCATATTTATGGGCAGTCAGGTGATAGAAAATAAAATATCAGGCCCCAGTTGTTTTAGTACAATTGAAAGATTTACTTGAAATATTGTTGGATAAGATCTGACCTACAAGAGCTCAGATGACTAAAACAATACGATTTAATATAACTCTGTAATTACTTTCTAAGAAAAGCCTGAATTGTATGAAATGATTCCAGGTTACAACAGATCTGTACAAAGAACCGCTCAATTTAAGAGATTTCCACAAAACTTACCCGATTCCAGGAATTTCACGTAACTGACAAACAAAAGTGTCATATAAACATTAAACACATCCTATAAATGAGAAGGGCAAATATAAAGGTAAATTTTAATTTAAGAAAAAGCATCAACTACATAATTTATTTTTCTCTGTTATTTTGGAGAATATTTACATCACGGAGGACCCAGTAACTCTCCGAAGTAACCTATCTAATAAGATCTGTGAATACTTAAATATCGCTGGTATTAATAACATATAAAGATATCAGTTTAGCTTTGTCAGAGGTTATAGACAGGATATTATTACTATTTATGAACCTCCAAGAGGTTTGAATCCCCTGAAAACTGCAGATTACGTGGGATTACAGCATTATTAAGTAACGTGGCTGCTTATTATCAGAGGATTGCAGCAGATATCAGAGACCTCCCAGACTCATTGATCACGAATCTATTCCCCATAGGTGTCTGTGGGGACTGCAGTGATGCCCTATTTATCTCCAGAGCTTGACCCAGCAGCTGATGCCTCTTTACTCTATGGGGAGAACCTCACAAGAGAGGGATCATTGGATCCCTCCCCAGCAGACTTTGTGCTTCTCCCCATCGAAAATTGCGCAAGACCATCAGAACCTCTAATATAGATTTTTCACCTATCGGAGCTGCTGTCCCGGCTAATTAATTTTAATAAATTTCTATGTTAATTAAATTTTTATCATTGCAACAAGAAATGATAATTAACATGAGCAATATGCAATGGGTCAACACTCCTCCTTCAACGGCATATAAACCAGAATTGCTATTGGTCAGATTCAGCTCCGTCACTAACAGGCGTTAAATAAAGGATCCTCTATACAAAGAGATTGCTGGTATACAAAGGAGCAAGTTGTTGTATCAAATATTGTAACAAAATGATCTGCAAATTATAATATATTAAAGTACAGTCAGTCACTTTTAACAGTAACCAGTGGAGATAACGTAGCAAAATCCTTCCAAATTATCTTTCGTCAGAAAATCACCCTGGACGTCAAATAAAATAGATCAGGAGAAATAAATGTATTTAGTTCACTTTAGATATTCATGTCCTGATAAATAATCAGTTATAAAGGGGGTAATTGTACTCAGAATACTATATAGACTTAAACCAATGATGGCAATTGAATATGTGTATGAAGATTTTCATTGTTATTCCTGTAGTGTCCTTATTATCACCTCTTCCAATGATGCCACATTTAGTCCATCTATCGGCATTGTGGAAGGTCAGGATATGATTACTGATTGGTGTCAGTGGTCCAGATTCATTGGTGTAACTATTGTTCTTCTCCGAGTTAACACTGGAGGACACGTGAGCAGCAAAAATGTTTTTTTTCTCAAATCAAAATGACCCATAACCTGAAGTCTTCCACGGCGTCGAGTAATGTTATTATCAAGTTGTTTAAGACTTTTTATTCAGATGCCCTGAATTGGTACCAAATGTGGACATTCTTAGAATATAACTGTTGCGTTTAGTTTATCGATATTTGTTTTAATTCTCGTGTACGACAGGTTACCCTGAAGAGACGTATCCCATATACGACCCGTCGGACCACAAGCAGAGACAAAACACGATTTTCGTAGACTGTTCTGTGCTGACCCAGCCCTCGGCGGAGGAGATCGCGGAGCAGATGGAATTCGCAGAAGTCTACGATCGTTTATACACAAAGGACCCCGAAGATGACGGTTATAAGGGGGTTCCAGAATACAAACTTTATACTGATCCTCCGCGCGGCTCTATCATTACGCCGGAGGGGGAGGACTGCGCTAGTGACAGCGCTGAGGCATGGGGCGACAGCGAGGATGAGGAAGACGATCCAGCGGTTATAGCGGAGAACGCAGGGTTCAGCTCGGACAGTTGCGGTGAAGGGGACCCGTATGTAGGCGATCCTGTCACAAACTCGGCCACCGATGGAGAGTCACCCGGACCAGTCACTAACCCCAACCAAGACGAAACAGGAACTGTGCGGAAACGGAGCAAAAAGCCGTCCGAATACTGAACATTCCGCTATGAGATCTTGTGATCATATTTGGGTTTCTCCGTTACCACAGAAGTCATGTGACCAGGGGGGGTGGGCGGAGTTTTCCATCTTGTAAACCTAAGCAGGACGCAGATATTGTGACCATCCAAGAGACACTAGGTCCTCTAGATGCTACTTGTGAGAAGCTGCAGTGTTCTGTCCATACTACATCGTGGAATAATTCAGCAGTTCTATGGCCTGAAATGGGGAGATATTGGGACTGATGTTGGCAAAATGGGTGTAAATTACTCTAAAACAAGAACACAGAAAAATAACGTATTTCCACTCATCATCACCATTTATTTATATAGCACCACCAATTCCACAGCGCTGTACAGAGAATATTTGTCACTCACATCAGTCCCCGCCCCATTGGGGCTTACTGTCTAAACTCCCTAACACACACACAGTGTTAATTTTGTCAGCAGCTAATTAACCTACTAGTATGTTTTTGGAGTGTGGGAGGAAGCCGGAGCACCCGGAGGAAACCCACACAAACACGGAGAGAACATACAAACTCCTCACAGATAAGGCCATGGTCGGGAATCGAACTCATGACCCCAGTGCTGTGAGACAGAAGTGCTAACCACTGAGCCACCGTGCTGCCCACCCATAGGCAGAGCAGTACACCTCTCTAGATGTGTACACCTCCGTATCGGGGGGCGTAGGTGCCAGGTTATCATCATCAGAGTGTATTTGCACCTGCCCTGAAGCAGGGGTAGAAGGTACGCCTCCTAACAGGCGTACATGCCCGTTTCTGCATTCTGCATGAGCCTCATTTGCATAGACACGCCTGTAGACAATGTTGGACCGCCCCCTTCCCTCTCCAAGTACAGTTGGGCATAATTGCCAGAATCTCACAAGTCTACAGAGGTGATTATGCATCCGCCCACCTAATGGGCACACGAACAGTGATTTTATGCAAAATACACTACGCAAAATGGCGTATGCTGCACTCAACCCCGTTGTACTTCTCCTGCTCTGCTTCTGTTAGTCCATGGACTCACTCATTATAATGACTATAGTAGAGATAACGTTATGCTGTACAATCCTCTCTGCTAATGTCCCGTGTGCAGAATTCGTAGTTGTATCGCATGAACCCCGCAGCATCGCAGTGTTATGTACAATGTGCCGGACTGAAGAAATGCAACAATATCAATTATAGTGTGTGTATATATATATATAGATAGATATAGAGAGAGAGAGAGAGAATTTATCCACAGTGTTCCTATGACAAGAGAATGGTCGTCTGCACCACCGAGCATGTTACCAGCACCATATACTATACTAGCAATACTTACCACTATGCCTCCTGACACAAGTAATTAAAATGCTCAGTAATTAATATTCTATTTGTGTGTAGTGAACAATATATTGAAATCTCAACTTCTGCATATACAGTATTTATACCTAAAAGTAAACTTCAATTTAGATAGTTTTAGACTGAATAGAGTTTTATGCTTATTTATTATTATATACCTATATAACTCGATCTATCATGACTGGTTTCCATTGGATGTCATAGGGAACCAGGAATACTAGGATTTATGTAACGATGGAGGACACAAACCCTGAACGGGCCAGGAGATGGTGACGGACCTGAGACAATATTTTTAGGAGGGGGGGGGGGGGATCTATCTTATTAATATAGATCTATTTCACATGCAGGTGCCGATGTGTTTCCTGATATTAGACGATATAACAGCCGCTTTATATTCCTTTTATAGACCTGATGCACCGTTTATAAGTTATACTTGAGGCTTATATCACGTTTGGTAAAATCAGAGCATTTGTTACAATCATTAACTAAAAAGTACATAACGTTCTTGGCTTTTCTTCTTATCCGCCTTTGATCTCTATTTTTAGTAATAATCCGCGGAGAGGACTGAATACAATGTAACACGTTTGTCCCACGCGCCTCGCTGGGGTGGAACGTGGAGGTTACCCCCCGCCTGGGCCGTTCTGCAGAACAATGATACTATATCCTGTAACTTTGTAACAAATGTCACAATAATCCGATCTCCTCGCTGACTGCGCCATGCCGGGGAGCGCTATTTATAAATATCTATTGTGCCTTAGAAATCCATTATACGTACCAGCATGATCCTGGCTCTCAGCTGCTATATTCACTAAAGAAATTCTAATTCAGTGACCTAGTAATTAGCAGTAATTATATGCTATGTGTTAAACAGTTTCTGTAGATTGATTAATTAAATTTGGGCAAAATGTGTTTCTACTGATCTGTGGGATTCTTATCATAACATCTTATCAATAAAAGACACACAAAGGGGGAGAGAAAGATACACTCAGGAGTGAGGCACATATAGAGGAGATACAGACATACACACTAGTGCAGAGGTGCTCAATCCTCAAGAGTTACTGACAGGTCATGTTTTCAGGATTTCTATCTACAAAAACAGGTGAGATAATTACTGTCCCAGCTAAATAGATTAACTCACCTGTGTGTGATTAAAGAATTCCTGAAAACATGACCTGTTGGTAACTCTTGAGGACTGAGTTTGGGCACCTCTGCACAGGGTAGTGGGATGGGAAGGGTGGGGTGCAGACAGTCTAGCAATGAGGGCAGCAGGGGGAGGAGCAGAGTTACCCCCGGGGCAGGAGCAGCAGAGGTCAGGGGGGTGCACTGCGCACAGGAAGTAGCTGCTCCCCCTAGTAATGATCAGACCCTCCTGCAACTCTGACATTCTAGACTCCCTGTTTTTATACCAGATGATAAAGGCAGCTTTCACGTAAAGAAGTAACAAATGATAAACTCCTGGCGGTAAATGTATCAAGCTGCGAGACTCCGGAGGGTCTGAAAAGTAGAGATGTTGTCTATGCCAACCAATCAGATACTGTCATTTATTTAGTACATTCTACAAAATGATAACTAGAATCTAATTGGTTGCTATAGGCAACATCTCTACTTTTCAAACACGTCGGAAAGTCTCAGCTCATTACATTTACCTCATGATGTTTTTAAGACATTTTTCAGTTTTACAGTTTATTTTATTTTTTATACTTTGATCAGTTAATGTAGCAATGATTACAACAAATGGGTGTAGAGACCCAGGTGATGTTGCTGGTGTGAATACATATTCAATATTATAGGGGGTTTTATAGAAGTGCGTGGTGTGACATTATCTTAAGTCCTGAACATGGCAGCTAATTTCTAAATATGACAGAGCAATGTAGTGATCAGGCCCTGGGGAACAACTGACTCTGAGTGTCCACAAAATCCTATCTACCATCTATAACTATCAGACAGGGACTCGTGGAGTTAACAGGAAGATCTCTGCACTCTGAGCGGACACTCCCTGCACTCTGGGATTACAATGACTTGTACTGAGCTTTCACTTTCGTTTCTCCTCCGGTCTACAGACTGATGGCGTCTGCTTATCTGAGAGAGGAGCTGAAATGCCCCATCTGCTGGAATATTTATACGGATTCGGTAAACCTGACATGTGGACACAACTACTGCCGGGACTGCATCAAGAAAGCGTTGGATGCAGAGGTCGGATCAACAGTTTACACCTGTCCTAAGTGCAGAGTGCAGTTCCCACAGCGTCCGCTGTTGCAGAGGAACATCACTCTGTGTAACATCGTAGATTACATCAAGTCTACACAACTGGCCCAGGAGGAGACTGGGATCTTCTGCACTTACTGCATTCACTCTCTTGTGCCGGCCATTAAATCCTGTGCGATGTGTGAGGCTTCTCTGTGTGATGACCACGTGAGAGTACACAGCCAGTCAGCAGACCACCTCCTAATGGAACCCTCCGCATCCCCGGGGAACAGAAAATGCTCCGTCCATAGAAAATTCCTGGAGTATTACTGCACAGAGGATGCGACCTGTATCTGTGTGTCCTGCAGGCTGGACGGAGATCATGTGGGGCACAAAGTGGACTTATTGATAGATACTGCTGAGAAGAAGGTGGAGAAACTGAGAAATGTTCTGCAGAAATTGACTACAAAGAGAGAGGAGACTGAGAGAAGAGTCCAGAGTCTGCAGGAGCGCAAGAGAAAAGGTGAGGG
This sequence comes from Mixophyes fleayi, assembly GCF_038048845.1. Taxonomy (NCBI): domain Eukaryota; kingdom Metazoa; phylum Chordata; class Amphibia; order Anura; family Limnodynastidae; genus Mixophyes; species Mixophyes fleayi. Next base: position 2,243,293 of record NC_134411.1, on the reverse strand, counting down.
AAAAGCAGCTGATGCAACAGCGACGGTCAGTACCCAGTTTAGAGACATCAGGAGACAGCTGGATGACCTAGAGAAAAGAGTCCTGAGTGAGATCTCCAGGCAGGAAGAGAGCGTTTCACTTTCAGTCTCTGATCTGATCCAGCAGCTGGAAATAAAGAAGGACGAGCTGTCCAGGAAGATGCGTCACATTGAGGAGCTGTGTAACATGTCTGATCCAGTGACTGTCTTACAGGAACCAGACACAGGGGACTTGTGTGATACTGAGGACAGAGAGAGACATGATGACCAGGTCCATGGTGTAGGAGATCTGGATGTGGGTCTAATCTTGGAGATATTGCACACAGGATTAGCTGATCTTATTACCAGGGTAAAAAAAAACAACATCAACATGCCGGGTGCGTCAGACATACTATTCGATGAGAACACAGCCGGTAACAATATACATATCTCAGATCATTTTAAAAAGATATCCTGGACACAACACAAATGTAATCGCCCAGAAACACCAGAGAGATTTCAGTATAATCAAATTTTAAGTCTCCAGAGATTTTCCACAGGACAACATTACTGGGAAGTGGAGAGCAGTAAATTGGGTGACTGGAGGATAGGGGTCTGTTACCCCACTGTAGACAGACGAGGAGATTTGTCTTGGATTGGAGAAAACAACAAGTCTTGGTGTTTGCGCAGATGTTGTGACAAATACACAGTGCGACACGATGGGAAACTGACCGAGTTACTTCTGATACCCGCAAGTCATAGATTCAGGATCACTCTGGATTATGAGGCTGGACAATTGTCCTTTTATTCTCTGTGTGACCCAATCAGACACTTACACACCTTCACTGCCACCTTCACGGAGCCCCTTCATGCTGCGTTCTATGTGTGGGAGGGTCTGCCCGGGGGAAGGTGCAGTGTGACCATCAGTAGATAAGTGATTATGTTGTAGATTATCTATGATAATGGCAGAGACAAGTTTTATTTTCAAAAGAACGGAATAGAAATCACAGCCATGGCGCTCAGTTAATGGAGATATAAATATATAATTCCGTTATCTATTCTTTGTTAATTTGTTGTTTGTCTTTGTATAATTGTGCATTGTGTAACACTGTTAAACTTGTACTCTGTTCACACTCTGTGTACAGCGCTGCGGACCAGTTATGGCGCCTTAGAAAGAAATTAATAATAACAGTAATAACAGAACACTCACCTTGTGTTACAATTTATAAATTAATTAGTGTAATGTTTTTCTGTTTGTTGTGTTGGATAAAAGCAAATCTTTGGGTTTAGTGCTAGTAAAAGATCAAAAAAAGTGTATCTGTATCTCACCAGGATATTCTGCAGGGATTTACCCTTATTGTCTAATGGCAGATTTGATACATTATATACACTCAGTTAAGATGAACGTGAATCATGCATCCGACAAGCTGGCGGACATTGTACAATATACATATAACTGGCATGGAAGGGCGCTGCGTTGCTACCTGCTGGTGACTAGAGGTACTGCAATTTGGTTTCGTATTTCATTTCATAGCATCTTTTGAACAAATATTTCGGATCTTGCAGAAAAACTTGTGAAAGTGATGCAGTCACTTCCCCAAAAAATAATAATGTAAAGTTCACATCCAGCCTTACCTCTAGTAGACCGTACAGTTGCATAAAATGTTATGTTAAGTACCGCTGTTTAAAATTAGGGTTCAATAAATTCATGATGGACCCTGCACACACCGCTGAGAACACATTCTGACAATAAATAAAACACAGACAATCAAGGGCAGATATTTTTAATATATATTACATTTCCAAGATAATCAATCACCCTCTTTTACAAATGCCAAATAAAGTTTGAGTAATGGAAAGGCAACTGCGTCCACCAAGGCCCTTCCCTGTCACTGAAGGGTTAAGGAGGCGCTTTATACTATGACTGAAAACCAGAATACAGGACTTTATAACCACAATATCGGCAATGACTTTAGCTGGTCAGTAGGGACACATTAAAAAGAAAAGGGTCAGAACAAATCTGCTGGACAAAGACCTGGTCCTGAGCCGGTAAAACAGGTCCGGCTAAGTAACGCCATACTTGTGCTTTCTGGCATCAAACGCTTGTGGACGGGATGTCTCTGCACAGAGAGTGATACATCGCTAGTACGTGTTAGCAACAGAGTCAGATATTAGCTACCAATATACATCGCACAGTAAAGATTAGGACACATCTGTTAGGTTCCTAGTAAAATAGAGAAGACGATTCTTACTGTACACATCCGACCACCGTTACTAAACAGCACCAAGCGGGAATCCACCACCGAGCGCTGCTTAGTCTGTGCCGAAGCCTCTTCCTTGGGTTTGGTTAAAGCTTCAAACACCTCATACCTCGCCCCCGTGCCTCGTAAAAATGGATACAAAAATAAAATGACAATTTCCACAATCGTAGAAACAGGTGCCATCCGCCAACATTTCAGAACGAAAGTTACTCCAGACGTTTCCCCCCCCGTCAGGGAGCGATCACAAGTCTATTTACAACGGAAAAATGTCTCCAAATAAAAATATTAGCTGTGTGTAAACACTAAGATTTTATTTCATCTTCACTTATGGCAACCAAACAAAAAACATAATATGGATGAGATCTGTGCAGCCTGTAAACAGGGAGTGTGAGACCGGACAGGTGGCCGCGGCTGATCCAAGTAGACATTGGGACGAGCGTCCTGCTGGTTACTCGCAGGCCAGTTTACTATCAAAACTGGACAGCGCTATAGCGAACGCCTGCAGGGCGCACATGGGGTAATTGTAGTCCATTGTAAACACGTCTTCTGCCACGCGGCCAAACTGCATGACGATGTAATCCGCTGCAAGACAAACACACAGCAGCGCTATCAGCATTTTACAGCACTTTACGTACTAGACTTTATGGAAAAAAGATAAAATAAGATAAAGATACAATAAATGGGGTTAATAACAAAGTAAAAATGTGCAAACGTCCAGACACCCACCGGGAAAACGTGCAAATGTTCAGGAACGAACAGCAGCAATCAGTGAGGAGCTGTGACTGCTCTAAGGCAAGTTTTATACAACAAGAACAAATGTCTCACACAGTAAGTTACTGGGGGGTTATTACACATTTACACTTCTTAGTAAACACCCAATGACTATGTCTATATTTATATATATTGTGGCTCTATTCAGGGGCAACAGTGAGCGCAGAGAGGGTCTACCCCCAGCACCGCTGCCACGACGGGTACAATAATACAGATACTTCAATTCTCTTTATTTGTGGACGTTTTCACTTCATCGCTGTATTTATCCAGTCAGATCTATGGAGCAGGGGGGATCCGGGGATGTAAACTAGGAGGCGGGGGGATCCGGGGATGTAAACTAGGGAGCAGGGGAATCTGGGACAGTAAACTAGGGGGGCAGGGGGATCTGGGGCGGTAAATTTGGGTCGGGAGAATATGTCGGTGTAAACTAGGGAGCGGGGGGATACGTCTGTGTAAACTAGGGGGCGGGGGGATACGTCTGTGTAAACTAGGGGGCGGGGGGATACGTCTGTGTAAACTAGGGGGCGGGGGGATACGTCTGTGTAAACTAGGGGGTGGGGGGATACGTCTGTGTAAACTAGGGGGCGGGGGGGATCCGGGGGTGTAAACCTAAAGTTCTCCACAGTACACTATCACATTCACTCACATTGATCTGCACTATCCATAAAAGCACTAAGTAACATTGAAACGGTCTAACATTGGCGCTTGGACCGCACAGTACAGACATAACACACGGACAGAGAAACAGCGGAACTAAACCTGCGACCCTTGTGATTACTTGTTGTATATATTGATATGTGACATCGATATAACATCAAGGTCACGTCTCGCCCTCCGTACTTACGATCATTGTCATGTATGATCTGAAAGTTCTTTACAGAAGCTTGTGTGACACGGCCGTGAAAGTTTAGGACGTAGGACTGGGTGTCGTCGTTCCAGACGGGTGTTTTATTGTGCAGCTCGATGACGCTTTCTGTGTTCTTGTTCTGCCATCGAGAGAGCAGCGTCTCGTGCTCCTGTAACAATAAATATGAGCAATGAATCTCTGCGCGGAGGACGCACAAAGCGCCGATAGATCTCACGTACAGTATCTGGGTCACGTAATAATGTGCGAGATTAAACCTGGACTCAGTTACCTTAATTATAGTGCTGACAATGCAGCATTCTGCCCCTTTCCTAAGTAATCAGAGTGTTCAGATAAGAACACAATAGATTTAAGTATTACTGTAACTGTGTCTGTGGCTGCTATGACAACGCTGCTTTTAAATAAAGAGAAAAATTCTTATCATTCATTTTCCTTTTAGTTTTTTGGATTTTGAACAAACTGGGTGGTTCAAATTATTATTATCTATTTATCTATATCTATTACTACCACAGAGTAAAGTAAATATATTTTAGTTAATATTTAACAATATATTCATAGCCAAGAATCCTGCTACAGCTAGATCTTAACCTACATTACACTCTCTATAAGTGACAGTACTTACATTATATACAGCTATAGGTGACAGTACTTACATTATATACAGCTATAGGTGGCAGTACTTACATTATATTCTCTATAGGTGACAGTACTTACATTATATACAGCTATAGGTGACAGTACTTACATTATATACAGCTATAGGTGATAGTACTTACATTATATTTTCTATAAGTGACAGTACTTACATTATATACAGCTATAGGTAACAGTACTTGCATATACTCTCTATAGGTGACAGTACTTACATTATATACAGCTATAGGTGACAGTACTTACATTATATACAGCTATAGGTGACAGTACTTACATATACTCTATAGGTGACAGTACTTACATTATACTCTATAGGTGACAGTACTTATATTATACTCTCTATAGGTGACAGTACTTATATTATACTCTCTATAGGTGACAGTACGTACATTATACTCTCTATAGGTGACAGTACGTCCATTATACTCTCTATAGGTGACAGTACGTCCATTATACTCTCTATAGGTGACAGTACTTACATTACGTGGCCTTATTGAAACTCTTTCATGATCCATGTTCATTCCAGGAATAATTACACTCATTTTCCGAGGTCCCTTAAAGCCTAAAACATTGGTTTCCTACAGCAACAACAACAACAAATATATGAGAACATTATGCATTTCTTTGCATACTTTACATATTGAAACACATGAATAAAACACAGTTTTAAATATTAGTTTTTGTTTTCTCAATGAGCTCCAACTGGTAAAATAACACCAGAAACTTCCCCACAATGACCACTAGATGTCGCTATAGACCGTGATTGTGCAGATTGCTGACAAACTGATCAATTGCGATGCGATAAGAGAACAATACACGGTTTGGGTCCTTAGTTATATATTCATCATATCTTCTCACTCATATTTAATTATTGAATCAACAAGAAACCATTGGTTAATAAACACTGAGGATAAAAGTTGTTTATAATTGAAATTTGTTCATCATTGCTTTATTTTTTACTTATCAAGTAACCTCTTCCCAGCAAACTTCCTGCAAATTGTCTGTGAGATCGTCCAAAATGGGCAACGTCCGAAATTCTGACCATTTCACCAGTCTATTAATATTATAATACTAATGACCATTGTAACCGTGATAATGGGATCCTGATCATTTTACTGTACAATTAACTATTTTAAAGTCCTATTAATAAATGCCTCCAAATGTCCACTACTTAACTATCTGCGTTTTCTACGTTTCTCTCTAACGTGCGCGGACCACAAGTCCCAGCAAAACACGAGGTGAGCAGAATATCATTTTACCGGGAGATTACCACAAAGACGCTGTATACGGAGATTAATCTCTATGTCGGACTTACATAGCAGATGGCTGCGAGTTCCTGCCGTAGATTACTGGCCTCTAAACTGGAGGGTGTCTTCACCGGATTCACCCCGTTATCATAGACTGTAAACTTTGTGCCCATCAGATTTGACCTGCGAGAAAAACAGAAAAAAAAAGTATATATAATCTATATAATTATCATAATACACAGACATATATATACATATATATACAGGTTCATTAATGTGCGAGTATACACAACAATACTGATAATTTTGTTGTTTGATAAAGTGCCCAGTATGAGTTCCAAACATCATCTAGTCCAGCTGTGGTTAATGTATAGTAGACCTGAATAATCCTATCTGCTTCTCTTATTACAGCTGTAGCCTCTGGTACATAATTCTAGCATCGGTTTCACGGAGCAGGAAGACACAGGGATAACTGTTTCTGAGCTGTTTTCCTGCTGGCAGTAAAAATGCTGCGATAGGTGGTGTCACACGAGCAGTTTTTCCTTTGCGTTTTTACATTCGCTGCTTTTCTAGATGTGCTGTCTTACTGTAACTAATGGGTTTTGCCCACAATGTGTCACACAGAGCTGATCTCCTGCTCTGATAGCTGTTAACAAACTGCAAAGCAGCGTTCAGGGCCAGCAGCAAAATACCATCATCATTTATTTACATAGCGTCAGAAAATTCCATAGCGCTTTACAATTGGGAACAAACAGTAATAAAACAATACTGGGTAATACATACAGACAGAGAGGTAGGAAGGCTTTAGATTGTAAGCTTGGGAGCAGGAGCCTCTTACCTCTCTGTATTACCCAGTATTGTTTTATTACTGTTCCCAATTGTAAAGAGCTACGAATCTGCTGGCACGATATAATTGAATGATGATGATGATGATGAGGGCCTTGCCCGCAAGCTTACAATCTATGGAATAGTTCTAATGTTCTACTATGTGTAATAGCTTCTGTTTGGTCAATTCATGGTTCATGTGAAGTGTCTCTTTGTCCCTCTGGTAACTCCTGTTCTACGTGAACAGTTTACATCACAGGTAGGCAACCTGTGGCTCTCTAGTTGGCATTCTGGGACCTGTAGTTCCACTACAGCTCCTGGGTGCATTCTACCTAAGTCTGATCTACACCAAAAAGCCCTGAATTCTGACCGTGCGACTTATTCTCCTTTCCACTTATTTCCGTTTCATTCTTTACAGATTCTAAACCCGAAGAGTTAACTCCGACTGTTCTCTGGGGTCCCAATGTCTACTTGTCCAAACTGAGAGGATTATTCTCTGGCGCTCAGTACAGTATTACACTCAGGTCACTGGGGAATAACTCTGATTGACGAGCGCGTTTATCTGAGAGCGGGTTCTGCTGTTACCGGAGTTTGCCGATGAAACTTTCTCCTCCTCGGGAGAGGTCGGTCGGATCGATCGAGATGAGGTAATTGGATGTTTTACTCTTCTTTCGTTTCCTTCCGGCCAAGAGAAATACCTGGAAATGTCCAACAATCCACATATTAGAGCTCTGTTCTGGCATCTTATGTATATCAGCCACTCGTTAAAGTGTAACAATAATAATATGACTTTATGTCTTATGTATAATGTCATTAGTGAACAGGCGAAACACATCTATATAATTCATCATCTTACACCAGTATCACATGTAGGGCACTGAATCTGAGTATGATAAATCTATGGCCTATCTATGGGTGATATGATCTTCATATTCTAACACCTTAAATAATTTCACTGGTGATTTATTTTATCCCCTGCATGAACGACCACACTTAGGAATCCTAAAACGGAGGTTCAATCAGCAGCTGATTCTTTACAGTAAGAGGAGTAATGTGCTGTCAACATACAGTGGATTCTTGTGTTACCCATAATTTCCTGCTATTCCCAATAATAACAGAATTATTTCCTGGCACATATCTGTATCTTTTTATGCTGTTGACCTTTTTACCGTCCTCCCGCTCGAGATGGAGATAATATGTCGGATACATCCCCCGATCCATGCCCTTCTTGTCTCTTGTAATTCTGCATTTGATGGTCACTCCCTGAGGAGCCGGTCGCATAGAAAATTCCTCCAGGTCCTCCACGTCGATTGGCGGTTCATTTGTCGAGGGGCTGGGGGCTGAGGCGGTCTCCTGCAGGAACACGTTAATCCCCAAATTAATTACCTGTGATTGTTGCATGTGTATGATGCTTAGGAGTAGTGTACTCCTAGTGTACGTTGTAGGTGACCTCTCATGACCTTCAGAATACTACAGCCAAATCTACACCCCCCCCCCCCCCCCCTCCACCGCTGGGGGTCCGTCTGTACGCTGGCTGCCATTCACAAGATGACAATTCCTGTTCCTAAGTTACAAAGTCCCCAACAATGTGACCCCTCGCTACACCACCTCTCTGATCTTATAGTATCTCCCTCTATGTCGCCCCCTTCTCCCCAATCTGCTCTTCTTACCCTCACCCCTCAGATAAACATTGTGTATTACTATACGACAAAATAAAATCACCCTCGTCATTGGATCTAACAACAAAACCACTAATTCAGTCTTTTGCCACAAGAACATCAGCCGGTTTCATATATATATATATATATATATAGTCCCAACATTTTGTCGCTCCGTAAACCTTTTTTACCTGAGACGGCTGCCGGGGTACAAGGACCCCATGTTCCCTATAAGCTCTTTTCTATCCTAACGCTACAAAATGTTTTACCATACACCCCAAACTCTGTGTGACCCCCATCTGTCCCTAAACACTGCGCTCTACGCCCTTCCAGAAGCAGTGTCACTATTGTATGTATTTGTTATTATGGCCCACGTGTATGTGACGCTCACTCTGTTCAACGCTGCAGAAGGCGTTGTGGCAGTATAACTCACAAGTGGTTGTAGAACTACAACTCCCAGGAGTCATTATAAAGCAAGACAAATATCAGGTCACCTGATAATAATGGAATCGCAGATCCGCACCAGCTGGACACATGGCATGCTGGGAATATAAATGACATAATATAGGGATATAATATAGGGATCTTGGCCTGCACAGTAGATGTACTGCAGTACAGAGCGTCTCTCAGTAATCAGCTGTACAGATAGTGGTCTGATGCTGAGGGGCCCGGGGGACAGACCACCACTCACTACTCTTATGTACTGTCAGGGGTCTGGGACCACCTGACTGGGATACCCACAATGCCGTGCACACCGGACGAGGACCGTACAGACCTTGTTAGACTTCTTGCTGGTGGCAGAGCCCGGCCGGGTGTTACTGTTGAGCTGCGATGAACTTGAGCTGTCTTCATCCTCATCATCCTCTTCCTCATCGAAGTTCATGCTGCTGGATATACCTGTAACAGACAGACGACGTGAGGACAAGGACAACATTCTGAACCAGGAACATTATACAGGTTTATTACTAATCCGCTGTAAACTCCAGTCCCTGTAATAAGAGAAGACGTTGTGTCATTATGAATGGTTCACGTACAGATGTGTAAGACTCTTAGAGCACTGTACGCTACATTGTATCTTCATTCTCTATACACATTAACTAATTGTCTGTTACTATGTATCTCCAGCCATACAGAACATTCCTGAAATATCTGCCACCTGAGGCTTCCCCCCCCCCCCCCTGGCACTAAACTGGCACTAAGCTGGCACTAAGCTGGCAGCCTACATCCAAAAAGCATCAACTGACAGGTCCTGAAACTTCACTTTATGCTGGATGAGGAACGTCAGTCGTTTGTGTCTCAAATTTATCAGCCCTGTAACCTTTACCTTAAAGTAAAAGCATCGACATAAATAAACAGGAAAACAGGGATAATAATTACTAACCACGGTCTCTATAAACCCCACAGGAGGCGGTACCAGGTTATATAACAGATCACACCCTGATGTTATAATAGTGTTGTGAATAATTCATCTTTTGTTCAGAATAAAGGTAAATTGCTGTAAAGGGAGGAGCCAGATTACGCAGAATATATAATAGGTAATGACAAAAGTCCCAGCTATATACATATGTTTTTAGGGTTTGAAAACAAAAATGTCCTTTTACATGTGGAAATAAAATGATAAATATAATTTATTGTCCCTATTTTAATGTAGCCGCCTGTCCCAGGCCACCGAGAATACAATAACTGGTTCTCTGTTATGTATAAACGGGATCTACACAACAGAAGATTATTGGTCTGTGATCCATCTAAATGCATCTGTAAACCTTGATTAGTAATTAATTAGTATTCCTGATTACATCAGTTGTTAAGCCGCGAACGAATCACAAAGAACTGACAGAAATAAGACATTGAGGACTGGACAACAAGGTCACTCAGGAGAGGGCCCAGGATTTAGTCTCTTTCCCATCATCCCCTGGGGCAGACATTGGTCTCATGCAGTTGATAATACTGTAATATCTTCATATTCTACATATCTGTCCTTATTTATCGCATGTCCTATAATACCTGCACAATGCACAGAACTCAACACTCAATACTGGATTATACTAACGCATTTTACACTTGTCTTAACTTCTGTTTCGGTGGATATTAGACATAAAATAAACAGAAATCTGAATAGGTTTCCTGTGTGTCATGTATGTGGGTTCCATGAATGGATATTTGTACAACATGTATGACCTATCATCTGTGCATTCCTCCTACGCTGACTATATAGAAAGTACTGTACGTAGACAAGGACATCCCAGATAATTAGTGATCTATTGATCATTATTGAGGGAAATACCAATACATCCAAATACTATGTATTGGAGAACATTAAAGAATCCTTTGTGACTAATTTGTAGAGTAAAATATTCTGGCGCACGTGAAGTTACAACTTGGCGTCGCCCACATTATTATCAGACGTGTCTTACTACAAGCTCTCAATAAAACATAATCTCACCACCAAAGATCAGGGGGCACATCAGGCACAAAGGACATTTGGGATATATGCATAGCAGGCAGTATACACACACAAGTATATACACGTGACAGGCATGCGTGTGGTATACGTGTGTCTCCCACCAATTACATTCTACAATAAATGTATCATTGCACTGCCACCTGGTGGACACAAGTGGTACTCCAGTTTCTTGTCTCACCCTTCTTCTGCATGGTCAGTCTCAGGTCTTGCTTGCCTTGCTGTTGACCACCAGCCACCGTCTCCCCTTCATCCTCTTCATGGCTAGATTGTCCCACGGTCAAAATCTGTACGTGACTCCCTGTGTCCTGGACTTCATCTTGGAAAGCAGCTGGGCCATCGATACCTATATAGGCAGATAACCCAGTTAACATCTATGCGACCGGAGCCCCATGGGCCTATAGTATAATATCACCAGGTCTGGAAACTATATTATTTATTAAAGAACAAAAAACAAACAAATTGTAACTTTTGAAATATGAGTCATGCAACTAAAATACACTGTTCCGTGTGACCCACTGTTATAAAGTGTTGCCCCAATGTCAGAGACAGCTGAAGCATTAGAACATTGTCCTGATGGGCTTTGCAGTCATTGTGTTATCACTGACCCCACCCCTGTGTATGAGTCCACCAATCCACAAATAGAATTTCTGTGCAGCAAGACTGCCAAGCTGTCAGTCACTCTGTGTCTGCTCTGATAGACAAGCCCCTCCCTCTACCACAGCTCCTGCTGCAGAAGAGTGACAGAGAGTGGGGGGACTTATTTAGATACGTATATTATATTACCGGTATTCAGTCCAGTAATATGTTGTCTCTCATATAGTATTGTTAAATATTGGCTTTACTTGCAGTTTAAAATCATTTATTCATTAAATCAAAAAGGAAAAAAATAATTTTCCTAGTTCAGGTAATAGTGAATATTTATGGACAGAAACAGGTTCAGTCGGCACATCTAGGTAATGATTGGTTACCCCAATGATGCATTTGGTCTAGGCAGGTAGGTAAATAATTAAAGTCGTTGATGGGGCTGATGTTACTTTATTTTCTTTTGTATCACACATGATAACAGCAGAACAAACTGTAACTTCTCTTTATTCAGAGGTTTCCTTTGTAGGAGAGGTGGGGTGAGAACGTGATATATTGATTCGAGCAGAGACCTCACTCCTGAGCATTAACTTATGTATCTCAAATCCTACATCTGATTGGTTGCTATAGGCAACATCTCCACTTTTCAAAACTCGCCGGAAAACTCTCAGCTTGATACATTTACCCCATGATCTTGTTGGACATCAGTCATTTGGTCTCTCCTTGTCCACCAATGGGCGTTGAATGGATGAGACATTTATTGACCTGAATGAGCACATTTCATTTTGAGCGAACGATCCAGTTTAGATACCGCGCACATATAGAGACACGCCCGCATTCTGCGTTCTGGAACTGGCCCCAGAATTGGAATCTGATCCTACATTTTCCCGCTACAACTCCCGCTTACTAGCACTGTCAGACAACCCCCTCATTCATTTCAACTCTACCTTTTTTATGTGAAAATATTGCATTGTGCCCCTGTGTTATTATTCTACATATGAATATTTACATGAACAACACTAGTCAGCGCTCATTAATACATATTGTCATTTAGCAGATGAGTCAGTCTATTTTACAGCACAGTGTTAATATAAAGTGATTCTTTCAGACATAAACACATAAGATGCCTACAGTTGCTGTGTGTTTTCTCCAACATCAAAGCACAACGCTGGTTTCTTCTTAGGAACAGTTTGCCGTTTTAGCCACCAGCGGCTGCGATTAGTGTAACTGGGTTATTATATCCGACATAAACACACAGTCCTATCCCAGCTGGTTGAAAAAAAAACCTCTTGTGTTCTTCTATTTATCAACTTAGGAGCTGTAGTTATCCCAGATCTCCAGAGGCAGAGATGCAATTTATACCCAGAAATACATCAAGAGACACAATATAACCACCCAGGGAGGTTCTGTGTTAATCTATAATCTGCTCGGTTTTCTTGATACATTGTAGCAGTGCTGTTATACTGTGCACATGTTCAGCTCACGTCTCCTCCACAGGCTATAGAAATGTATATAGATCCAAATTCCAACAACAATAAGGCGTGATCCATCAAGGAACCTAAATGCTGATTTTGTGCGTAAAAGCTGCAAATTTAACCTGCACCTGCCCCAAACCGGATCTTACGCAACTAAACGCAGCAACGTTAAATTCATCTGCAGAGGCAAAGGACACTTACTACAGCCTACAATTGGGGGAGTGAATGGGGCGGAGAAGGGGCTTTTGGCATGCCCTTACTGTAAACTGACTATGGGCAAACTCGAGAGAACGCAGACATGTCCGAATCCAGCTCCGTGCGTCTCACAGTTACTTGTATTTCTGCCATATCTCTTGCTCCAGCTACAGGGCTAAACTAAGTCCTGACTACTAGTTATGTCAGTCTCTTATACAGCTATAACATGTGTTTGCAATCAGGAACTACTGGGAAAAATGATTTTATGTTCAGTAGATATTAAGATCATTCTAATAAATGTATTTCACATAACAAAAACAAAAAAATTATTTTAAAAAAACCTTGTTTTATTTTTATCTGTTTTGTCATTAATCCTTAGATTATTATTTTTTCTGTTTTCTTTTGGGAATGTATCACCCACATCGGTTATTGGACGTATCCTGCAGCTTCTTGTGTCGTAGAGCAGAGCGGACCTAGACCCGTATTCATCACGTATCGTCAGATCTGCTCCTTGCTGAATTCGGCGAGCGTGAGCCCAAATTCTGTGCGCTTTAAAACAAATGTACGTTGCGCTCAGTACGCGCATGTTGATGGTGTTAATATGACACCAGCTTGACGCGTTTTACCACCACAGATAATTTCATAAGAAGCACAGAGGGATATTTATGACCCATCGTATTTCCTATATGTTAATTATTATTTATTATCGCAGTGATAACAAATTAATTGTGTCCTTTTATTAAAATTCTTCAGCCATGACAGCGATTCCGATTGGAACATGTTCCAGTCTAGCTTCACCTACAGGTTATTATGGCCTTCTATACATTGCAATAGGGAAGTGGGGGGAGGGGGGAGTACGTAGTCTGCGGAGGAGGCAGCCAAGGAGATCTCCCTTGTCACACTCTTCCCACAGATGACGTCAGCTGTACGGGTCAAGTCCGAAGGTCAGAGCTTTATATATGGGACATATTCACACTTCTCACAGACACCTATGGGGGCTGCATTAGCAATAGAGGAGGCTGGGACCGCACTCTCTAATAATAATTAGCCTTGTTACTTTAAAATGCTGTAATCCACTGAAAAGTACAGCTCTGGGGGAGGTGTGTAAAATAGAGATTTACCTTAATTAAATTTGTGGAACTACAAGTCCCAGCCAGTCCTGGCAGCCAGGAACATGTGGTTCCACAAACATTAAAGACACTGACACAGAGTATTGTAAATCTTTATTAGAAACCGTCAAACCCGTTTCCACATTTAACATATTCGGATATCTCTACATTTCTTCGGTCCTGTAGTGATTCAAGAATGACCCAATATGGACAGAAAATATAACACCCGTTAGACGCCGGGATCTTGCACCTCGCACCGCCGTTGTGGAAATGAATGAAAAGGGGCGTGTCTACCAATAGCCAATCAGAGCAGCTTGCTCCAGCTGACCATATACAAACTGTAACAGGATTGGTGGATTTGTTTTACTTCTATTTCACACATTTGGGCTTTGGGGCGGACGGAGGGTGGGATTACGCCAATTTGCGCAGCATATCTTGCGTGAAATTGTTCAGTATAAGCCCAGAAAGAGGGAGCACGAGAATGCTCAAGAGATTTCGGCACTTATGTCCGACTGCGTCTGGAGAGGCGGAACGGGAGAGGGGCTTTCGAGCGCAGTACAGTAACAGTATGGCTCACGCAGAACTGCAGAAACACTCATACACGCCCGTTAGGAGACGCATGACTATTCTATGTTCATGTTTATAGTAATTTACACCCATTTTGGAACCAACTATGCACCAGCCACAATATTTGCATTTTCATGCCGTCAGGAAAGATAAATGTCTCTTGCAACAATATCCATAGTGGTCTAGATGTAATCACACAGCCAAAGCAGATAATCAGAAATCACTTTCCAATGTCAGTCTGGAGGAGAAGTCTTAAACCATCAAACGTTCGCTCTGGATAGAGATCTCTACGTTTCCAGCTCTGCGATTATGGAAGAGGAGATGAAGGTTACGTATGAGGATTACTGTGATAAAAGGAGCATGAAGAGATATTACTACACGCTGAGTACTCCGCATTGTTTGTCATTATTTTCATTCTTCCTTAATCCCTACAATATTGGCGAGTTCTGGTGTCGCAGAGTCAACAATTTGTATCTAAGCTTGTTCCTAACAGACTTATTTACTGGTAATCGCTGCTGAGGACAATAGAGAATACAGAACGATATATGAAGCTATCACATCTTCAATGCTGATCACAACTAAGCAACAAATCATTTCTGTGGTTTTGTTTATTACCAAGTAATACTGTCTTCTAGTGACTGTCAGAGAAAATAACTATTTTTAAAACTAATATGGTCAGGAATGGGTCCAGCAGTAACCAATCAGAGCATTAGAACTGTCACGGAGCTAGACCAACTCACAGCCAATCAGATTATTAGAACAGTCACAGGACTAGACCAACCTGTAGCCAATCAGAGCATTAAAACAGTCATAGGACTAGACCAACCTGCAGCCAATCAGAGCATTAGAACAGTCATAGGACTAGACCAACCTGCAGCCAATCAGAGCATTAGAACAGTCACAGGACTAGACCAACCTGCAGCCAATCAGAGCATTAGAACAGTCACAGGACTAGACCAACCTGTAGCCAATCAGATTATTAGAACAGTCATAGGACTAGACCAACCTGCAGCCAATCAGAGCATTAGAACCAAATGAACTTCAGTAGAAACAGCAACAAGAGATGTATAAAAGATGTATCTATACATTGTGACGTGATGATGTAGCACCAACACGGGGCTACATACAGTGATATGAGATTCTCATTAATATGTTTTTGAGGTGAGTAAAACTAACCTGCTAATTATTTTTGTAGAAAGTTCTGCAAATGTAAAATGAGGAAGTTTCGGGGCCACAGTAACGTTGGCGTTTGCCAGCTCCTGTTTAGTTGCACTAACCTACACTACCTCCGGCCCTCAGCTCCAGCACATATACATTCAGCGAATACTGAAGTTAATGGGGCATAGTCATCATTTTTTACATCTTTGGTAACATGAAGTACCGCCACGATCCACACAAACCACGTCACAATGTTTTCAAAACTCAGTGGTCACATAAAGGCCAAGAAAGATGGGGCAGGGGGGCTTGTGCTGTAAACACGCAGGCTGAGAAAAGCCTCCTTACATGTCATGTGACTGGATGCCATGGTGATCACATGACAATGAGCAAACTAAATCATTACTAGCAGCTTGAGTCACCACTCATAAAAAATGATCAAAATGATCATCTCTCTTCTTACTGTTATAAAGAGATTTAAAGGGTCACATCTCCTGTTTCCAGCGGATTCCACCCTCTAAAACAAACTGATCAGCTCCGCCCCGGCTCCAGGCGTTGCACCTGGCTCTTAGCACCGGGCATCCCTACACCGCGGTGCTCAGCGGTTAGTGCTCATCGTATTCTATCTTAGGCTACAAATTTGTTCCAGAAACAACAGACGACTTTGCAAACATCACATAAACACACAAATGGAGAGAAACGCTGTGAGCTATGATAGGAATGAGTGTAACAGGCAGAAGCTGCCAGCGGATTCCTTTCCTTGTTACTATGTTGCGTGCCAGCATATCCGAGATGTTTTCCCTGTTCCTATAATCCAGCAATGTGAGAAGATGACTCATTTTCTGCTCAGCTTCATGATGTGATTCGAATAAGCTCCAGGAAAAGCGTCCGGGCATCGAATCCCATTTTTTTAAAATTTTATTATCAAGGTCTCAGCGGCCGAGAAGTTCATTGTTATCCCCCCCAATCCCCTGTAACTGAGCATTGTATGATCATCTCATCACACTGCTGTGTTCTATGTCCGTACATAACATGTATCCGGGCTGACCTGTGACTTGCTGGAGGACGTGGGACGCCCCACGGGCGGCTGGTACATTTGGCTCAGCACAGTATAATGGACTAAGCCGATTACAGAGATGATTCATCGCAAAACACAAAAGTACAAGTGAGAGGTTTCCAGGGGGACAGAAATAGTCCACAAAATAAATACAATGAGTGATCCGTGCATTGGACAAGTCATGCTAAGTTCCGATGCCGCGCGGCTGCGACAAGCGGGGCACATACAGGTGTCATGCGTACACGTATGATGGGAAACATGCAATGCCTGTGTCGGAAGCATGCGGCTGACCTTTGTGCTTTCCCTTTTTTTCCTTCCTGGCACTGCCAGACGGGCAACTTGCGGCTCCTGCCGCCTTGGCCTTTTTAGTGGATTTGGGAGGCTGGATCTCCGTTACCGCCTGCGTGTCCTCCTGCTCAGCCTCCGGTACTGCTCGGCGGGTTCAGCAAGAAACAGACAAAGAGAAGATCGGATTACACAGGAATGACAGCAGCTGTATCAGCGCGGCGCAGTTCTACCACGGGGATCAGGAGATCATAGGAACTCTTTACATGACCACAACAATAAGAAATGACAGCAAGAAAATCAAATTAAAAACACATTTTTATTGTTATCCGTGTCCTTCAAAATGCCAGAGTTCTGGTTTCAGTGACACAAAACCTGATACATTTATTTTCTGGAATGCAGAATGTAACAATCTGAAATATTATAATAAAGATGTTTCTGTTAGTATTTTAGTTCATGTACGTAATTCAACCTGCATTATTGTAATAAGAAAGGGGGTTAGTATCTACGGCCTTTATGAAAAGCACCGGGCAAAAATAGAAGAGATTTTACATCCAGGCACCTGCTCTATGTAAAGTGTTATCTAAACAGTTTGTAAAAATACATAATAAAAGGAAAAAAGATATAAAAACAACAACAAGCTGCCTCATTAGAGGTTCACAGTGGGACAATATGAATATTTATTATGCTTTAATCCTGTAGACGAAACACTGATCCTGACAGTTACATCACTTCTGTGAATTGTATTTTATTTTACAAAGCACCTGCAGATTCTTGTGACCTTCAAACTTCAACCAATATGTATCAAGTCAGCTTGAAAAGATAGAGGTCTGAGTTCCTGCATCTCTTTATTATCACTTTATGGAAACAATGTTGCAACCACCTAGCAAAACAGCAGCTAGAAGCTGCAAAGCAGAATTATCCAGCAGAATAATGAATATCATTATACATTGGTCCCATGTATGAGCTCTTAATCTTACATGTTACACAGGGCTATCTTTTCCATTGGGCACGATGGGCAGAGGCCCGTGGTCCCCACGGGCAAGGGGGCCCCATAGGCAGGGCTCTTAATTAGAATAAATAATCCTGCAAAAGAAAATACCTGCAAAAAAACACTACAAGGGTTGCTGAGCAAGTACATCTATCTATCTCTATATATCTATATCTGTATCTCTATACATCTATATATATATATATATATATATATATATATATATATATATATATATATATATATATATATATATATATATATATATATGTATATGTAAGGGCCCCGGTGCACTGCTTTGCCCGGGGGCCCATAATGTTGTTAAGATGACCCTGATGTTACAGACGACTGACGTGATCTGCATGAGGAATGGATCTTGGTGTCTGGAAAGATTGCAGTCAGAGCCTGTAATGAAGCGTCACATTTTTGGGGGCAGCAAAATGAAAGGACTTCATTAGATGACCAGTTTTTTTCGAACAAAAATAATTCAGTGCATTAACCACGTTAATCTACTAATAATGTTTAAAAATACCCATATCTGTTTTTAGTGCTCACAACTCGTGTACAAATGTTTACGGTAGTTTGTGTAAGGAATGAGAATTTAATTTAAAATTCCGCAGAATATCTAGGAAAACGCTGGCTTGCAGGGATTTACTTATTACAGGTGAAGTCTTCAAATTATGTCTGTTTTTAATCACAAAGCTAATTCCCCCCTCTTCTGTGTCACAGCTAATTCCAGCTCTCAGTCTACCCCCGTTGTGAAGCCCCTTAGCTGCACTGTATCACAGATAGGAAATATTGCTATATTCATTGATAATAATGACTGGATGAGCCGTACCAGACATAATACAGCACCTCTGCACCACCAATATTACATTACACAGATTCGTGTAAATTGGAAGAGTAGTTTGCTTGGTATGATAGTTTTTATTTCCCCGATTATTGGACAATAATAACCAGTTTGGTCTATCTGATGGAGGGGCTGATAATGATGGGTATATTCCACGTATTATCTTATATTGCGGCAATTAGCCGTTGCTAAATATAGTATTAACGACATTATAATGGAAACTACTGAGGAGGAAAGGGATCTAGGAGTCACTATTTCAGGTGACATAAAGACAGGTAAGTAATGTAACAAAGCAACGAGGAAGGAAAGTCAGATGCCTGGTTGTATAGGGAGAGGAATCAGTAGCAGACAGAAAGAAGTAATAATACCCCTGTATAGGTCATTGGTACGGCCTCATCTAGATACTGTGTTCAGTTCTGGAGGCCATATCTCCAGAGGGATATAAATACATTACAGACTGTACAAAGAAGGGCAACTAACATGGTGCATGGTCTATAGCACAGAACTTACCCGGAACAACTAATAGACTTGGCCTATTAGGAACATTTTAAAGCAAAAAAAGAATCAAATAAATTCTCCCTCTGAATCTGATATGAATATATAAGACCGATTGCTGTATCTTTTATCATTCTCTGACAAACATTCCTATAAAAATTGTTCCAGCTAAAATAATTACATTTTATTCCATTCTTAATTGCAGAAAATACATTTGTATCTATTGTGGTTTACCTTTCTATTCTTTTTTTCTGTACATTATGTCCATTAAAAAAATGAATATTTAGAGAAAACAGATAATTCTTATTCTTGCCCCAAATAAATAGCAAAATATTTTAAACGCTACTTTTTTTTTTTTTTTAAAAGAAAAACTGAAATCTATAATGGTTTATTCTTTATCAAACATCAGAGATAATCTGAGTGCTTGTTAGAAAATATTTTCCCCATCTGCAAATAACAATCCCATCGTTTCCGCCTGACCTGATTCAAAATGGGCGCGGTTAATCAAAAGAATATTGTGTTGCTAGGGTAAAGAATTCCCCGGATACCGAGGAATAATAGCTGAATATGCCGCATAATTAATCTTAATAAGGCATTTCATGAAGTAATCAGTGAGTTATCTGGAGGATTTCAATGGCCTTTCTCAGAGTCGGGGGAACAGTTCTGGGAAACGATTTATGATGGCGAGTGTAGGTTTAATAAGCTTGACCTCCATTGTGAGGTTAATTGATGACAAATCAGGGAGCAGCCTTATAGAAAAGAAACAACAGCTTGGCGACATCTCGCTGTGGCATTACCCAGTTTAACAGGTCGAAGCGCTAATGAAGG
This sequence comes from Mixophyes fleayi, assembly GCF_038048845.1. Classification (NCBI taxonomy): domain Eukaryota; kingdom Metazoa; phylum Chordata; class Amphibia; order Anura; family Limnodynastidae; genus Mixophyes; species Mixophyes fleayi. Next base: position 2,222,962 of record NC_134411.1, on the reverse strand, counting down.
CTATTAAAAGATACTGTGTTTATAATGACGGTCGTCTAATAATAGATATTCCTGGAGTAACATTAACATTTTTATTTTTTTAATTCCATCATTCAAAAATACGCATTTAAAATGAATCAGTCGGTGCAGACGAGAATTACCCGCGGTACATGGGCATTGGTGGGTTCTAGATATAAACGGTAAAGACCGATGCATAAATAAATACGTTCTTTATTGGTCATATAATCTTCTCATCTGCATCTTCCCTTGTGACCCCTGATCACAGGTTGCACACACGCACACACACACACGCACACACACACACACGCACACACGCACACACTTTACACTTGTATCTACAGAAACACAAAAACATGGAGCTCCGATGAAAGAATGGAAAGGGTACGGATAAAATAGATTAATAGTGTAGAGGGTTATGGTGTTAATAAATAACTTTATCCAAATCACCACGAATGCAAAAAGTTATAACCTAATGTAGAATATAAGCTTAAGGGCACGCATGAAGCCTTTGACAGTAGAGGTTATCCCGATGGAGCGCGAGAGATGGTTCCACAGCAGGGGAGCAGCCTGGGCACAGTCCTGGGGGTGTGAGGCTATTCCGCATCTACACTAGCCCTAGATATCTGGCTATAGCCCAATATCATCTCTCTCCACCCTAAGCATCAAAGTCTCTTCTTCAGGATATTCCGCATAACAACCATCTGTTGTCTCCACATCCTCTGATCCATCATCTTCACTGGATTCCATATCCCTTTTCCTCTACAATTCATTATCTTTCTCCTCCTCAGTCCCTCCTCAGTATTACTCCCTCATGTAGTCCTCTTTTTCCTCGTGTATCGTCATCTCCATTTTACCCACCACAGCCCTTCTCATCCAGACCTTACTCAGCCAATTCATTTCCCCCAATTTTCATCTGACTTCCATGTCTTAATTTCTATATGACCTCTATGTTCTCCTCTATCCCTTTATCCTCCACATCTACATCTCTATATGACCTCTATGTTCTCCTCTATCTCTTTATCCTCCACATCTCTATATGACCTCTATGTTCTCCTCTATCCCTTTATCCTCCACATCTACATCTCTATATGACCTCTATGTTCTCCTCTATCTCTTTATCCTCCACATCTACATCTCTATATGACCTCTATGTTCTCCTCTATCTCTTTATCCTCCACATCTACATCACTATATGACCTCTATGTTCTCCTCTATCTCTTTATCCTCCACATCTACATCACTATATGACCTCTATGTTCTCCTCTATCTCTTTATCCTCCACATCTACATCTCTATATGACCTCTATCCCTTTATCCTCCACATCTACATCTCTATATGACCTCTATGCTCTCCTCTATCCCTTTATCCTCCACATCTACATCTCTATATGACCTCTATGTTCTCCTCTATCTCTTTATCCTCCACATCTACATCTCTATATGACCTCTATGTTCTCCTCTATCTCTTTATCCTCCACATCTACATCTCTATATGACCTCTATGTTCTCCTCTATCTCTTTATCCTCCACATCTACATCTCTATATGACCTCTATCCCTTTATCCTCCACATCTACATCTCTATATGACCTCTATGCTCTCCTCTATCCCTTTATCCTCCACATCTACATCTCTATATGACCTCTATGTTCTCCTCTATCTCTTTATCCTCCACATCTACATCTCTATATGACCTCTATGTTCTCCTCTATCTCTTTATCCTCCACATCTACATCTCTATATGACCTCTATGTTCTCCTCTATCTCTTTATCCTCCACATCTACATCTCTATATGACCTCTATGTTCTCCTCTATCCCTTTATCCTCCACATCTACATCACTATATGACCTCTATGCTCTCCTCTATCCCTTTATCCTCCACATCTACATCTCTATATGACCTCTATGTTCTCCTCTATCTCTGAGGGGCAACAAGTCAACATTTTGAGGGCCACTTTTGCATATTTCTGTTTTATACAACCATTCACACACACACACACGCAGAATATTCAGCACCTCCTTCCTTGCATTCAACAATGATAAACTGAACGAACGCTTAATGACTTCTCATCTGAACCTGCTGGTGCCTTAACGTCCATCTCTCAAAAATATGCAAAGCTGAGGAAATAAAGGTTTTTATCAACAAAGAGAACAGTTGCAGCAGCCCTTGGACCCTTCATAAGACAGCGTCTTACATATCTCCAATTATACTTATCAGGTCCATACCAGGGAAGCAGTGACGAGTTATTTGTAAGCGCCCTCTAGTGGCTGGAACTAAAACAGATCCTTCCAAACAATGGATCGTCTTTTCCTTTGTGTTTCACAGAGAGAACAATGTACCGTTTATAAACAATGTAACACCCCCAGTAAGTGATTTTGACTCAAGTACAAGCATTACTCATGTTTCTTAAGACATTGATTGGTGTTCTGCATTCCGCCCGAATGGTTCATCAGTAACAATGTGACACATTGAGATAAGATGTCTGCACAATGGTAATTAATTATCCTAATCAGGGTAGAGCGAATAAACACACAGACTGAGGAGGAACAAAATGTCATCTCAGGGAAAGGAGGAAAAAAAAACAGAGAGGACAAAACAACACGTGGAAAACAGAATTGACGCTGGGTGCGACACAGAAATGGCCCAGGTTCAATGACGCGGCTCTTACATTATCTGTGCCTCAGTGGGTAAGAGCGCTCACATGAAAGACTTCATACAGGCTCGATTTTCTATCTCTGTATTTGGATGTAATCATAGGTCCTGAGAGCTTATCCGGTGATCTAAAATACAATCTCCCAGCGGTGGTGATACAATGCAGACAGAGGCCAAGTGGTCGATCTATTTGCAGATTAGTATCAGAACAGTATGTGTAGCCTAAATCCTTCTCTATTCCTCAGATAGATGTTTGTTCTAGGAATCACTACTCTTTCAGTAAAATAATATTTTATAACATTACTCCTGAGCACACCTATGCGTCACACGGTTCTATAAAACCCTCTTGAAATCAGTTCATCCTGCAGAATAATCTCCCTCCTAAACCTTGTTGAATCTGTACTTGAATGTTCCAATCATGTCCTCCTGCTCCTTCCTCTGCACTCTGAATACTAAACGTGTCCATGGGGTCTAGTTCAGATGTGTCAAACTCGCGGCCCGCACAAGCACATCGTCTGTGCTCCCGCCAGGGCCCAAAAAACAGAAAAAATACTTATCTGTTGCGGCAGAGACCGGCCCTCTCCTCCCCTCCTCCCTTTACACTGAATATTGGGTGTGACGTCATCACTCCCGACATTTGCAGTGAGAAGCGCACAGGGAGGAGCCACGAGAATAATAGAAGAGAACAGAAGAGAGAAAAGAAGGCAACAGAAAGGTAAGTGAAGGGGAGTAAAAGCAGCGTCATGGGGGGCGCAGCGTCATGGGGGGCGCAGCGTCATGGGGGGCGCAGCGTCATGGGGGGCGCAGCGTCACGGGGGGCGCAGCGTCACGGGGGGCGCAGCGTCACGGAGGGCGCAGCGTCACGGAGGGCGCAGCGTCACGGAGGGCGCAGCGTCACGGAGGGCGCAGCGTCACGGAGGGCGCAGCGTCATGGGGGGCGCAGCGTCACGGAGGGCGCAGCGTCACGGGGGGCGCAGCGTCACGGAGGGCGCAGCGTCATGGGGGGCGCAGCGTCACGGAGGGCGCAGCGTCACGGGGGGCGCAGCGTCACGGAGGGCGCAGCGTCACGGGGGGCGCAGCGTCACGGAGGGCGCAGCGTCACGGAGGGCGCAGCGTCATGGAGGGCGCAGCGTCACGGAGGGCGCAGCGTCAAGTATCGGGAAGAAAACATAAAACTTTATTTTTGTTTTTTCTTAATAATAAACCGTACAAAATTGCATACGAGACGTCTTCTTTTTCTTGCGGTCCACATAATTTCAGAGTATTTGGACCAATTAGGGTTTGAGTTTGACATCTGGTCTATAATAATGACTTACAGAAAGATGGAGTAAAAAGATATAAAGATTATTTGGCATTAAGCATTACACCATATTCTGTAAAGTGATGTTCTCTTATTCCTTCCATTAGATATAATTTCTCACTGGCGTCAAAGTCTATAAAAATAACGTTAAAGTCATGAAAAATTCAATTTTCAAAGTGTGATGAGTCATTCAAATATATCAAGTGTTTTTTTCTTTTCACAAAAAAACAATTAGTGAAATCTAAATGTTCCTCATTAGAATATATTACCTTATATTGCTTAAAATTACTTTAGCTAGGAGTCGTATTCTATACCCAGTACACCATCTGAAGTAACTCCTTTAACTTTAAGTAACTTCTAACTCTCCACATTGAGTCTTTCATGGTAAGTTTTGTGCTTTAGACCATTTTTAAAAAATCTTCTATGAGTCTTTTTCTATTTTATCAAGAAGATCAATTTGTATAAATTGAAAACAATCCTTTATGTGAAGTCAAACTAGCTCTGTGTACCATACAAACAAGACTTCCCTAATCCGACCACTAATCCCACTTTGTCTGTGCAGCCAAGAATTCTGCTCACCTCGCCACTTGCCTGTCTCCGCTGTTTACTCATTTTACAATGGACACTGATTTATAAGTTGCATTGATTCGCCCTTTACCTTTGCAGTTTTAGTCCTCATTGTAACCCCCAATGCGATCATCTAACCAAGGATTCTCTCTCTCCAAATTTCTTCTATTAATTACACAGAAATAAACCAAAAAGTGTGCAAAGTATGATGACATTTATGGCTAATTCCGCCTTTCATCTATTACTTTAATTGTGAAAGTCCCACCACCCGTCACCATAGTGCTGTTGGGCTCCCTGGAGACATCGGACAAAGGAACCAATTTGGGAGTAGGCCCCACCAGAGCCCCTTGCACGGCTTCAGGCTGCTTACACAATCTCTTTTCAAGGACCCAGTGGGGTAGTTATTGGTTCTGGGACTTCAAAATGAAGCTTCCTTGTGGCAACAGTTTAAAAGGGAAAAGTAGAGGTGTTGCCCATAGCAACCAATCAGATTCTAGCTATCTAGTACCTTCAAGAAAATAATAGCTAGAATCTGATTGGTTGTTATATGGTTGTATATTTTCCTTTATAGACGGTTGGATACATCTACCTCTAAGTCTATATTCTGTGGGGTAAATATTTTTATATATACGTAAAGTCCTTTTCTGCAAAACCACAACAGTGAAATGAAGTTCACATAATGAAACAATTTAAATGAAGTTATATTGACCTATAGATAATAATGTACTCCTAGCAAATTAACAAGAGCACATGTATTGAACACTGTGAATTCTGATATTCTGGAAGCTTCTCCACATATTTCTGTCCAGGTCACAAGATACATTTTTATACAAGAAATGTCAATTATGAAAAACAGTTCAATAGGTTTATTTCTTAAATAGCAAAATAGTTTGTTCATACCACATAACGTATAATGATAATGATGTTACTGGTGCTCTCTGATGTGACGGCTCGAGGGGCCACCGAGACCCAGTCACACAATGTATAATGACATTGAGAGTGGCGTTACTGGTGCTCTCTGATGTGACCGGGAGAGTGGCGTTACCGGTGCTCTCTGATGTGACAGTGAGAGTGGCGTTACTGGTGCTCTCTGATGTGACAGTGGCGTTACTGGTGCTCTCTGATGTGACAGTGGCGTTACTGGTGCTCTCTGATGTGACAGTGGCGTTACTGGTGCTCTCTGATGTGACCGCTCGAAGGCGCCACCAAGCCCCAGTCACACAATCCTATAGGTTATTTACAGCCCCCACTATTGCTGTGTGTAATTATTGCAGCCCTGAAGAAAGCTCCTGTGTAAAAAATAAGAACAACCCAGAGACAAACTGCCCATCTACCCCCCCCCGTGACAGTGACAGTGGCGTTACTGGTGCTCTCTGATGTGACAGTGAGAGTGGTGTTACTGGTGCTCTCTGATGTGAGAGTGGCGTTACTGGTGCTCTCTGATGTGACAGTGAGAGTGGTGTTACTGGTGCTCTCTGATGTGAAAGTGGCGTTACTGGTGCTCTCTGATGTGACAGTGAGAGTGGCGTTACTGGTGCTCTCTGATGTGACCGGGAGAGTGGCGTTACCGGTGCTCTCTGATGTGACAGTGAGAGTGGCGTTACCGGTGCTCTCTGATGTGACAGTGGCGTTACTGGTGCTCTCTGATGTGACAGTGGCGTTACTGGTGCTCTCTGATGTGACAGTGGCGTTACTGGTGCTCTCTGATGTGACCGCTCGAAGGCGCCACCAAGCCCCAGTCACACAATCCTATAGGTTATTTACAGCCCCCACTATTGCTGTGTGTAATTATTGCAGCCCTGAAGAAAGCTCCTGTGTAAAAAATAAGAACAACCCAGAGACAAACTGCCCATCTACCCCCCCCCGTGACAGTGACAGTGGCGTTACTGGTGCTCTCTGATGTGACAGTGAGAGTGGTGTTACTGGTGCTCTCTGATGTGACAGTGAGAGTGGTGTTACTGGTGCTCTCTGATGTGAGAGTGGTGTTACTGGTGCTCTCTGATGTGACCGGGAGAGTGGCGTTACTGGTGCTCTCTGATGTGACCGGGAGAGTGGCGTTACCGGTGCTCTCTGATGTGACAGTGAGAGTGGCGTTACTGGTGCTCTCTGATGTGACAGTGGCGTTACTGGTGCTCTCTGATGTGACAGTGGCGTTACTGGTGCTCTCTGATGTGACAGTGGCGTTACTGGTGCTCTCTGATGTGACCGCTCGAAGGCGCCACCAAGCCCCAGTCACACAATCCTATAGGTTATTTACAGCCCCCACTATTGCTGTGTGTAATTATTGCAGCCCTGAAGAAAGCTCCTGTGTAAAAAATAAGAACAACCCAGAGACAAACTGCCCATCTACCCCCCCCCGTGACAGTGACAGTGGCGTTACTGGTGCTCTCTGATGTGACAGTGAGAGTGGTGTTACTGGTGCTCTCTGATGTGAGAGTGGCGTTACTGGTGCTCTCTGATGTGACAGTGAGAGTGGTGTTACTGGTGCTCTCTGATGTGAAAGTGGCGTTACTGGTGCTCTCTGATGTGACAGTGAGAGTGGCGTTACTGGTGCTCTCTGATGTGACCGGGAGAGTGGCGTTACCGGTGCTCTCTGATGTGACAGTGAGAGTGGCGTTACCGGTGCTCTCTGATGTGACAGTGGCGTTACTGGTGCTCTCTGATGTGACAGTGGCGTTACTGGTGCTCTCTGATGTGACAGTGGCGTTACTGGTGCTCTCTGATGTGACCGCTCGAAGGCGCCACCAAGCCCCAGTCACACAATCCTATAGGTTATTTACAGCCCCCACTATTGCTGTGTGTAATTATTGCAGCCCTGAAGAAAGCTCCTGTGTAAAAAATAAGAACAACCCAGAGACAAACTGCCCATCTACCCCCCCCCGTGACAGTGACAGTGGCGTTACTGGTGCTCTCTGATGTGACAGTGAGAGTGGTGTTACTGGTGCTCTCTGATGTGACAGTGAGAGTGGTGTTACTGGTGCTCTCTGATGTGAGAGTGGTGTTACTGGTGCTCTCTGATGTGACCGGGAGAGTGGCGTTACTGGTGCTCTCTGATGTGACCGGGAGAGTGGCGTTACTGGTGCTCTCTGATGTGACAGTGAGAGTGGCGTTACTGGTGCTCTCTGATGTGACAGTGAGAGTGGCGTTACTGGTGCTCTCTGATGTGACAGTGAGAGTGGCGTTACCGGTGCTCTCTGATGTGACAGTGAGAGTGGCGTTACCGGTGCTCTCTGATGTGACAGTGGCGTTACTGGTGCTCTCTGATGTGACAGTGAGAGTGGCGTTACTGGTGCTCTCTGATGTGACAGTGAGAGTGGCGTTACCGGTGCTCTCTGATGTGACCGGGAGAGTGGCGTTACCGGTGCTCTCTGATGTGACAGTGAGAGTGGCGTTACCGGTGCTCTCTGATGTGACAGTGAGAGTGGCGTTACTGGTGCTCTCTGATGTGACAGTGAGAGTGGCGTTACTGGTGCTCTCTGATGTGACAGTGGCGTTACTGGTGCTCTCTGATGTGACAGTGGCGTTACTGGTGCTCTCTGTGACAGTGGCGTTACTGGTGCTCTCTGATGTGACAGTGGCGTTACCGGTGCTCTCTGATTTGACCGCTCGAAGGCGCCACCAAGCCCCAGTCACACAATCCTATAGGTTATTTACAGCCCCCACTATTGCTGTGTGTAATTATTGCAGCCCTGAAGAAAGCTCCTGTGTAAAAAATAAGAACAACCCAGAGACAAAACTGCCCATCTACCCCCCCGTGCCAGCTGTCACCTGCCCCAACCACCCTACAATCCCCAGTAACTCACCGTGATAAATTGCGCTGCTATTGCTGCTGTGATAAGATTCCACTAATGGCGCCTGCTCCTCAGACTGCTTCATCCTGCGAGTCCGGGTGCGACCGTCTACGTTAGACTGGACCATCAGAGGCTCCTGACGTTTCTTCTTCTGCTTCTGCTCTAAGAGTGCGCGCTGGCGAGGAGACAAGATTATTCTATATTATCAATAGCAGAAAGATATAAATGTACAAGACGATATATTGTATCACATCTGGGCAAAAATTCTCCAGTCGTCATCCCATTGTCACGTTTGTCCCCCCCCCCCCCCCCCATAATGTTACAGAGTCTGTGGTTGGCCCAGAATGTTTAGCGTTTATATTTGTGAATGTTACAAAGTATTTTTGCTATGAATCTATTTTATAACAAACTGAAATTGAGGCCGAATATGTATATTACAATATAACTCCAAAGCTTTTTTATTTGAACCCTTATCTCTCAGTTGACAAGAAGTTGACATAATTTACTATATTCATAGTAAATTATGAACAACATTTTATATGTTATATATCATCTTTCATGTTATAATAGTGCATGTTCATTCTTTCTTCATGGCAGTCACCAGGCTGCCATTATCTGCTACAAACGATAAGAGCGGTCTCTTACACCCCCCACCTGGAGGTCTCTCATCGATCTCCACTGCGACAATGATATTTGTCGCTATCAATAACTCACCTGTCTGTCAAGTTTCTGTTGGCGCAGAGTGCTGCTCTCATCATCCAAGACACTGTGAATACAAAATACTATGTGTCAGGTGTAACAGAAACAAGTCCCGCTGTGTACAATCTATGGAGACGGCTGTAACATGACTTACAGGGTAATATACAATAATGGCTTAAGTGACGGCAGCGGGTGAGCGCATAAACGTCTGATACAATACGTCAATCCCAATCCTCTATTACATGCTCCATGCTGAGTAAGAGAATACTGGTCTCATGTCTACAACATGCTGTAGTCAACATCTGTTGCACTGTACAGTCAAACCCCCCAAATGACCAGACCACTAGGGGTGCTTTTTCATTGGAGTCTACAGATTATAACAGATAAGAACATTGGGCCCGATTCATTAAGGATCTTAACTTCAGAAACTTCTTAATTCAGTCTCCTGGACAAAACCATGTTACAATGCAAGGGGTACAGATTAGTATTCTGTTTTGCACATAAGTTAAATACTGACTGTTTTTCATGTAGCACACAAATATCAACTTTAAATTTCAGTGTACAAATAAGCTATCAAGTATGTATGTGCTACATGAAAAAACAGCCAGTATTTAACTTATGTGCAAAACAGAATACTAATCTGCACCCCTTGCATTGTAACATGGTTTTGTCCAGGAGACTGAAATAAGAAGTTTCTGAAGTTAAGATCCTTTATGAATCAGTCCCAATGTTCTCAGCAGTGAAACCAATATGGCTGCTTACAGCAACGCTAGAGTGACAGATGAACTACGCAAATATAGACCCCTATAATCCAGTCCCAGCAGATGCAAACAGACGCTGCTAGAATGGACCTGGATCAGTACCCAAGAAAACAAGGTCCTGATGATGTGGGAAGAACTTCACACATTTATAAGGCTGTGGGGAGGTAATAAATTACTTTGTAAGAGTGCTGTAATGGAATTAGAGCTAAAAAACATGTTTACCTCCATGGCTGATATATGAATGTTTAAATTTAGGGGTTTAATGGTCCTTTAAAGCTACTATTTGACTTTAATATATATGCATATATGTGTATTGCTTAGCTGGATATATAGACCTGGAGTAACTGAAGTGTTTATATACTCAAATATATCCAGCATTATTATTAATAACAGTTAATTATATAGCACTTTCAATTTGGGAACATACATAGTAATAAATTGAGACGGTATTAACAAAGAGGTAACAGGGCCCAGCTCTCAAACGTGCACTCTGTAGGACTCCCACCTCTGTAGCAATCTGTCATGTTAGGAGGGTGGGCGGGGCTTCTCTATCTGAGCCAGCAGAGTGAGTGACAGACTTGCCGTCTTGCTCAGCAGAAATGATCTGCGTGAACTGGTGGATTCACAGGTGGCTGATTAAGACCAGGTAGGAAAAAATTAAATGAAAAATTTAAAAAATAAGTAAACATAATAATGCAAACATGTTTCTATGCTGTCCCCTGAACTATGACCCCTTAGTCACCTGATTGCCCATATGGTAAAGCCCTGTCTAGAAGTGAATAATGTTGTCTTCTCTCTGTATATTTATATGTTCCCTGTCATGTTCACACTTTTATACCGTGTCATTTACGCTCAGTATAACATACAGTAGATGACTTAGTAATAGGTCAGACATCTGGCTGGGGGTGCAGGACCCGCTCACAGATATGGTAGGGGGCACGGCGCACCCGCCAGCCAGTAACTCACAGAGGCGTCTCCTGACAGAGCACAGCTCAGGAGCTCAGAGGTAATTAGATCCCTGGAGTCCGTGTATCAGTCCAATCTTCCTACTTTAGGTCCTTTATTAGACGTAAGTGCCATTTAGTCCCCAGGATAATGTGGAGACGCTGCATTAGTGTTCTGTCATGTGTCTGGGAGATGACAGTGAAATAGAACAGTGATAACATCCTAAATACAGATTACACCCCAACGTATCATAATAATTGTCCTAGGGCTCAGAATTTAAGTTTCGCTGCCGTGGTGGTGGGACTACAAGTGACAGCAGTCCTCTACATACTAAATATATATGTCTCACCTAAACAGGGAATAATCCACGTACACTACTTATAGATAAGTAAAATCATCACCATAATATCCAGGGAAACAATGTTTGAAAAACGAAAACAAAAGTTGAAAACGTTTTACTGACTTTAAAACATTGTTACATTGTTTCAGGATCAGTATTGAAGGGGGCTTAATAATCCCCCAGCACAACTTCCCCCCCAATCACACTGAGCCAGCAGGATCCCGGTACTGACAATAAGTGGGATCATCTGCTCTGTGATTAGTATTACTGTGGGATATTAATGATTCATACACAATACCCAAAAAGGTGGAAACGCTTTCACTCCAATAATCAATAACATTCACTACTCTTATTTATTCTACATTTAGTATATTTAAGTTTTTATCACTTTTTACAGATCTTGTTTACATAAGTACTTTAGTCATTTCCCCCCCACATACACATACACACACATATACACACACAATATTTACTTTCCATTGATCCCCGCACAAGTGAATACAGCGTAAATGTATTAAGAACAAAGTATACATTAAATCTTAATCTGATAATTGATTTACAGGGACCATTTACTTTCTTTACTAAAGGAAATGTGATTTCACCTGGGACATTTAAGAGGGTAATTCTAGCGCTGAGATTACAAAGGTTCTCTGAGCAGAGACAACCTGGCACTTGTACAATGGTGCGACGAACGCAGCTGTGCGCACGTGTTAATCCATCACCGCAGCCAGAACGAGCGACAGACATTCTTGGAAACAAATACAATTTCTTGGCAACCAGTCGCACAACTGTATAAACACTCACACACATGCAGACATAAATAGTGAGATATTCCTTGTAGGCACAAAGCACACACGCAATCCCTGGCAGAATTCCCCGGTGTAACATATGGGGCTTATTTACTATGGAAAGTCGCAGAGTAACACTATAGCTGAATATTTGGAAGTCACTGCGACAACATTTACACATTTTACAGTAAATCCCTTTTTTCCTTATAGAAAAGTTCAACTCTCAAAGCCCCAAACTAACAGCAGTCGGTGATCTTCCTATAACTTTCTTACTTTATTTACAGTAAGTACAAGGTAAGTTGTATGGCCTAACATTAGGAGGTTTGAAAAAGTGGGGATGTTGCCTATAGCAACCAATCAGATTCTAGCTGTCATTTTGTAGAATGTACTAAATAACTAGAATCTGATTGGTTGCTATAGGCAACATCTCTTTTTCAAACCTGCAGTTTAGTAAATATACCCCAGTTCTCATGGCTGTCCTGATTTTTCATTTCAAATCAAGACATGTCCAAGGAACACTATTAAAATGTGAAAAAAATTCTGTATTTGAAATAGTGTTTTTAAATGAATCATAATGTATAAAGCCCATAAAATAAGACACCATGTAGATACAAGATAAATTATACTGTATGTGTGGTCGCTACTAGAAAGAAAAGAGGATATTTCCAGGGAAAATCCTTGAAGAGCATGAAATGTCCTTTAACCAATCATTTGTGCAACGTCTCAGAACTCTGTCGGGATCTCTCCAGCGTCTGAGACACTAAAATAACTCATTGGCCAAACTGTCAAATCATCATATAAAACTCATCTGCGGTCTGTCTAATCACATTTAAATGAATTCAGTGTCAGTGACGACTTAATAATTAGTAGATTGTCCGCTGGAAAGATGATGATCAACGGACAATATAAAATCAAAAATCAAAATAAATAATAATTGCACCTCTGCCTAGACATTAAAGATAAGTGTAATGGTCAGGTTATAATGCAAGTGGCCTATAGCGTGTCAACGGCGTCTGTCAGCCACATGACTGCGGAGAAGATGGGCTGGGAACTCTGGAGGAACCACAGAACCCTGTGCTGTATAACAAGGGGGTGGATACACGTGACACAATTGTAAAGCGCTACGGAATTTGTTGGCGCTATATAAATAAATGTTGATGATAATGATCACTGTATAAGTCACTAGTTAGACCACACCTTGGATAAGGGGCACCTTCTTGGGCACCCCTAATCACCAAGGGAATAGGGGAACTAGAGAGGATTCAGAGGTGGGCAACAGAAATAATAAAGGGAGTGAAAGGATTAAATTACAAAGAGAAGTTTGAAAAACTAGGTTTGTTGACTTACGATAAAACGGCATGACCCAAAAAACATATATAAATATAGCGGAGGTCAATACAAAAGATTTGTCTAATGTACTCTTCATACCAAGGACCCTATAGAATACAAGTTGTCATTATTAGAAAAATGGTTTCACCATCAGCATAAGGAAGGCTTCTCTACTGTAAGGGCAGTGGAGCTAGGTAATAATGGCAGATTCACTAACGGAATATAACATGCATTGAAGCCTTCTTAACAGGGACGTTATCTGTAGCTATAACTAGTACAGGACATCGTGGGGGTGATTGAAAGAGGGGATTTATCAGTTTGACATTTTTGGGGTCGGGAAGGATATTTTTTTTCTCCTTGTGACGCCAAATTGTCAACTATTTTCCTTCCTCTGGATTAACACAAGGAGAATATACGAAGGGTTGAATTCAATGGACCGGTATCTTTTCAATCTTACTAACTATATAACTGCAACACCATTTAGTTGTAAAAACTGTCCATTGGAAAAATGAACCATTAAAATAGAACTATGGGTGAAACAGGAGGACCCGGGACTGGCCTGCGGACTTTTCTGCTTTAATTGGGGATGGAGGACAAAGGTTTTCCATGAAAATAAAAAGCCTCGATTATACCATTGAACATAGACGTTGAACGTCTCACCCGGGGAAGGAAGGAGCTGATAACATCATGTGTGAATTTATTACTTATTCACGTATTTGGGCAGAGACCCCATTTCTTGTTTAGGACACAGTTATCTAGTGTTAGACAGCACCTGCTAAACAAACACAGCAAAGACTCTGATCCAAGGGAACTGTCTGAGATAGGAAACTACGGACGTTTCCTCCCAGACACAGGGCAGCCTCTTCTTCCTGCCAGCCTAATTATACCCCCTGATGCCCGGCTGAATAATGAGCATTGATGCCATAAAGCGGGATATGGGCAATCACGTGGATACAGATGTAGGGGAACAGAATTGGTATTGTACGTAATGTCATACTGTAGTTTACTACTTGAGACAGTGCCCCGGCTAGTATCAGTGGGAAGCAAGACGGGGGGACTACTTAGTAATTATTTTGGCTTAGGGGTGCCTGGAAAAAATTATGGAAACCCTAAGGGTGCCTCGAACTGAAAAAGTTTGGGATCCACTGACTTGAGATGAACTTGATGACTTAAGGAATTGAACACATTAGGGATTAAGTCACAGCAGCAGTCATATTCTTCTACGGTCAGATCGACAGCTAGCGCCAGGGGCGGGAACAGCATCGCTGGGTCCCTGGGCACAATTTGGGGGATCTCTGTAAACTCTCCCGGGACCTCCGACCAGAGGGGGGGTCCTTGGAAGGATGAATCTGCAGTGGAGGAAGTCTAATGCTACCAGACTCAAATTTTAGACATAATTAGTGGCAGGGGGGGGGGGGGGGGTGCTGAAACACCCACAGAGCTGGCGTCTATGAATGTCAGTACCAATGATCATCATCAGCAGCTATTTATATAGCGCCACTAATTCCGCAGCGCTGTACAGAGAACTCGCTCACATCAGTCCCTGCCCCATAAGTTTTTGAAGTGTGGGAAGAAACCGAAGCACCCGGAGGAAACCCAGCAAACACAGGGAGACCATACAAAATCCACACAGATAAGGCCATGGTCAGTAATTGAACTCATGACCCCAGTGCTGTGAGGCAGAAGTGCTAACCACTAAGCCACCGTGCTGCCCACATGTCGGTTGGATGATAGGTGACGTTATTGCAGAACTAAAACGTATGTCTCTTTCTTGTCTGAATCATGGGTTACGTCCCAACGCTGCAGAGAGTGATATTTATGCCGGCTCTTAGGTCTAGAAATCAAACCTAAAATTTGTTTTAAATTGTCTCAATATGAGACCTATAAGCAGAAAATCACAGGAGAAACAACAACGTCGCAGGTCTGTGGCGTGGGACAGTTACCTCCAAGACATAAAGCGCCAACTTCCCCTGTCATGACAGACGGGACGCTGTTTATATCTCAATGCTGCGACATTTCTGAGGCTTGGGGTCAATGTACACGCGCCCGTGATGGCAGAATGTCAACATCTGTTCCAAGGGCGGATTAGGGGATAGAAAATGTCGCAGGATCGTTCCACACCAAAGATGTGCAAAGAAGTTTATGTTCTGGGGATTAATTTCTAATTCAATGGTTCATAGAAGAATGTTCTATTTTCTATCTAAAACATGTATTTTTGGGGTGCACCCTGCACACAGCGGAAGCCGCCATTTTATGGGACGAACCAATACTTATGAGAATTCACTAATAACTGGTGACATCGCTGAATGAGGCACAAAGTGAATAATTAATACGAATTCTTAGGAAGACTGGTTTGACTTACAAAAATGGTGACTTCCGCTGCGCCTAGGGGGCAGGTAGACACGCTCCTTCGGGAGACATGTGATCGTGCCCCAATTTAGGAGTTTTAAATGTTGGTATAAACTATAATGACCAATTGCTGCACCGATAGGTGGCTCCAAGGCTTCTAATCTGCAAATACTAAACCTACGCCGATCTATAAACACTTTAAGCCAATTGCCCCAACTGTACAGAGTAAGGGGTACATTTATTAAACCTTCCAAAAAGCAAATGTGAAGGCGTTACCCACAGCAACCAATCAGATTCTAGCTCTCCCTTTCTAGATTGTCCTTGTCTGGATCCCAGTTGCCTCAGGCTGCAGTATGCAAATAAGGAGCAACAAGCTGAGCACTAGCGCAGAGGGAGGTCCTACTACAGACTTCATGAATATACAATATCCGCGCAGAGATAACGGGCGGCTCCTGGGAACCTGACCACCGGTCACATGACTGTGGATTGCGTTACATCGTTACCAGCACAAACTTTATCATTTATTTATTCTGTTTCAAAGTCTAAGAACTTTCCGTAGCATTAATCTCCTAATTATATGAAGCAATTTACAAGCTCACTTCTTGAAGAGGCTTCATCCATTTAATTATGTACGGCTTATGTCAGACACTGTAAGAACGAAGGGAACTGAAGAGCAGAATACGTCTTGTCCATTACAGTAAAATGTGACTAGATGCTCCGCAAAAATAAGTCAAACGTTTCCACGCAGTGGGGGGGTAGGGGGAGGGGGGGGGGGGCTTTGTATATACAGCAATGAACACGTGGGTGTTTTTGTTGCAAAATACTTGGAGACTCAGGACCAGATTCATAAAATAAAAAAAATAAAAAAAAAATACACAAGAACTCATTGTGGAACATTGTCAGACCCTCCAAGATTACCCACCCAATACAATACGCTGCTCTCGGACTTCCCACTTAATTTACGATTGTGGCTACCTGGGCTGAATTAATTGACGAGGATCAATTACCAGTAATCTCAGATAAGTACAAAAGGTGCTTTTTGTCTTTAGAAAACCCCACCAATATATGTAAAAGTAAGTGTATGTACAAAAATTGTTTCTATGTAATTATCACATGTATAATTAGTAGTCAAATGTCAGTAGAACAGTGGCTCAGTGGTTAGCACTCCTGCCTCACAGCACTGGGGTCATGAGTTCGATTCCCGACCATGGCCTTATCTGTGTGGAGTTTGTATGATCTCCCCATGTTTGCGTGAGTTTCCTCCCACACGCCAAAAACATACTAGTAGGTTAATTGGTTACTATCAAATTGACCCTAGTCTCTGTCTGTGTGTGTGTGTATGTTAGGGGATTTAGATTGTAAGCTCCAATGGGGCAGGGACTGATGTGAGCGAGTTCTCAATACAGCGCTGCGGAATTAGTGGCGCTATGTAAACTCATCCACCAACAAAAATGTCCGGGATGCCAAGCCCGGATCCCCAACTCAACCTGCCCATGCTTAAAAAAATATTTTCTGTGTTTTTCGCGGGCATTCCCTGACTGACGCAAAATTCCTATAAATGTTTTATGACGTAACATTTGCCCTGTGCTGAGCGAAGCATTTAATGGAGCTGTGTGATAAATTCACTGTAAGAATCAGGCAACGATGGCGGATCATCTCTGCAATATGGAAAATATCGCTATTCATCTTCTTTGGGTCCCTTATTATGAAGGTAGAGTGCGGCAAGGCATCAGGGGTGCTACATGACAGTGAATTAATCTGGTACTGGAGACAGTGAACCATTCAGGGACAGAGAGCTGTGACTATACGTCCTCTAGATGAGAGCTATTATTGACGTTCCAGCATCTCCCCTATAAATACACAAAGACAATGCGATTACCCGGCTGTCTGACAGCAAATCAATATGGAAATAAAACGGAGACTACTAACTGACGGAGTACAGCTTAACGCAAACAATATTACGCATCTGGGAGGAGTATTTAACAAGTCAATATCTACCTCTTAATTCAATCCATTAGGCACAATTCATAAACACATCTATATAGGGACAATTATTGTAAAGTGCAACAAATCCCACCGGGGGATTAGCTGGGAATAAGACAACAACGCTCTATGAGCAGACGCACCAGACAGTGAGAGGACTAACAGCGCACGGGCGCATCTCGCAGATGCGCTACTTAACCTGCGCAATTCTGCAGCAGGGGGCCTCAGAGGAGGCGGCCCAGACGACTTTCCCAGGCCTCCCTCATCTCCTGGTCGCTTAGCCATTGCACCCCCTGGTTAAAGCACAGTGTTGCCTATGCTAAATTGCATAATCGTGCACAGATCTATTGGTAACAGTTCCTGCACTCAGACAAGTAAAACAGGAACTGTGGCCAATTATCACATCAGCACGCGTTGTGGTCAGCACTGCTGAATCCTGCGCTGTCGATACGGAGTGTTCAAAGAAGCTACATATTTGTATCATATATCTTGTGAAATACACCCAGTAAGTTGGGACAAGTGTCAGCTCCTGGGTAACAGCCTTAGGAGGGTATTCAATTGTTAGCGTTAACGGGAAAAAATGAGCACTCCAAAAATCTTAGCGTTAATACGGTAATTACTCGCGGAATTTCAGCTCGCCGCTCCCAGATTGGCTAGCTGAAATTCCGCGAGTAAACTACCGTATTAACGCTTTTCGCGCGCAATATTACCGTATAAACGGTAATATTTTTTGAGCGCTCGTTTTTTTTCGTTAAGGCTAACAATTGAATACCCCCCTTATAGTCTGAATGTTTTTCCTCCGACCCTACACAAAATATGCAAATTATAATTTAATGGTCTATTGTTTTATTAAATAAAAAAAAAGAAAGAGGACAATTCTAATCAATAATTATCCCACTCCCCTTATTATACATAATGCCCATCCCCCCAAGAAACAAAATTTGTGACTATCCAGCTCAAACTAGGACTATTGGAAAGTTTCCAAGAGAAAGATCCCAGAACACGACCTGTAGCGGAATCAAGAATCAGAGTTCTACAAAATCTGTTTGCGTCAGCAGTGTCGCTGACATAGGGGAGGAGCTTATTTTTAGGTTTGTTTCAGAGAAGCGGGAAGGATTAGTTTTAAATTCGATTTAAAATAAAAAGTTACATAACAAAAAAAAAGGAGTATTCCTCAATATACCCAGGTATCTGTTATTAACATTATATTTACTTTTTGCGCCTTTTCCTTTTTTGTAAGGAAAAATATTTTTCTCCACCATTAATACGAGACCCATCTCTCTCGTCCCTTTAAATCATTTAGTAGCGAGAGGTCTGGCCGGGGAAAAGAGATGTTTATCTGTGTCTGCGCTGATTGCGTTATATAATACGACTTGTTCCATTTAGCAGGCTGCTCGGACTTATGACATTAAATGAGCCATTAACCAGCGGCGTTTCAGGCAATAAAGTCCCAAGAGGCAATAAATGGCGGCTATTCAGCCAGGATCGTCCCTCGCTAAGTGTCGCTTCCTCCCAGCTGGAATATACAGAACAAAGAGCCGCTTGTGGATCACACTTGTCACTGTTACCGGCTGCATTAAAGTTCATTTCATGGATCTCTCCTCGGCACCGAGTATACTGTATGTAGGGAAAGATTCCCAACTCTGACATATTTGTACTTTACTGTGTTTTATTTTAGTTTGTTTGTTTTTTATACCAATTGGCCTCACTTACTGCAAAATGTGCACTAATGTCACCGCTCAGTACTACTATATCAGTAGTTTGTCAGTAATTAGTGACCCGTATGTCACTGATTACACCCCAAGGACAGTCATGGATGCAGTCAGAAATCGGCCAAGTCCATACAACGTGTGTGGGACACAATCCTCTGTAACTGAGTCTCTCTAAATTTGTGGTTATTTACTAAAGAGCAGCCTGCTCTCTTTCACTCCTCTGCAGCTTCTATAACCGAGCAGATAGAGAGTGACTGACATGTTTACGGACTTGCTGTGCAGAAAAGCACTGTGTATACTGGTGGATTCAGACGCCGTTCTAAAGGTAAGGAACGAGCTTCGGCTGGCTGTGACGAATTTTGGAGGCGATACTTTATAACAGTGCTGAAGTGTAAATTCAGACCTGGGTATTTGAGTTTCACGGTTCATATGGGAAAAGTACAATTTTTAGGGTCAGTGGTCTTTGAGTAAACTTGATATACCTACAAATGTGTGCAAGGCAAACTATTTTCATTGGTGTCCAATCTTCCAGCCGAGGCTCCAACATCAACAGCTGAACTTTGGGGGATGAATCAGAAATGCAGGGCTGTAACTAGGACTGGGCGACAGGGGCGAACGCCCAGGGCGTAACGCTGAAGGAGGCGCAATTTAGGAATATTTAAGGTTAATTTGGTTAAAATTGAGGGCTAGGGGGACTGCATTTGTATTTCTCGCCCCAGGCGCTAGAATTCTAAGTTACGGCTCTGCAGGAATGTTAACAGACAAGGGGGCACATTTATCAATATTCACATAAAAGTGAAAAGTAGTTTTCAATCCTTATCGCAATGATAAGGATTGAACTATTTCTCACATTTATGTACAGCCCTGCACAGAAACAGCAGTTCCGAAAAACTGCTGTTTCAGTGATAAAAAAAATCATACTTACCCCCCTCTTCGGAAGCGCTGTCTCCGGGTCTTCTCTTCACTCTTCAATTGCGCATGTCCAGTTCCAAGAACTGGACATGCGCACACAGATCCCCTCTCTGTCTCTGCAATGATAGTTGCAGAGAGAGCGCGCTGAGTGACCAGGAGGGATCATGTGATCCCTCCACACATGCGCTGTCCAGCTCTGCTCTCCGGAGCAGAGCTGACAGCATTAGATTTCTTCAATTCCGATGATGTACGCCAGCTTCAGCTGGTACATTAACATGACAAGTTCCCGAAAAAAAATTTTTTTCGGTACTTGTTAGATTGCGGCCAGGAGCAGTCACCATTCTGTTGTATGGTGACTGCTCGCAAAAAAAGTCTGAAGTGAAAAGCAGTCATTTTCATCAGTCATCAGTGCGATGGGACTTTAATAAATTTGCGTTGGACACTTTCTGGACCAAATTGCACGGTAAGTGCACGATAGTGCAATACCGTTTTTTCTTAAATATGCCCCAAGTTCTGTTACCGTCATCTCAGGATAGAATATTACATTACTTACCTGATGTACCATTATTGTTATATAGAACAGCTTATCTTTGCATTTTAAAAGGTTTGGGGACTTCAGATCGTTAAGTAACCTTCATTAGATCATTTCCACCGCGGCAGCTGAGAATCCCGACGATAAAATCATAAAACATTTTCATCGCCACGATAGTCACTCTTCTCTCCACGATAATTGTTACTTTGCTAAACTGGTCCCTCCGCCATCTTGAATATTGGTTCAGGCCACAAGATGGCTGCCTCCTGAGTGGAGTGATCCGACTTATTGGTGGCTGAAAAGCCCCATGTGGCCCTCTAAAGCTTTTTAAGTTTCCCACCGAATTTCCCCAAATATGTCTACAGGGTCTGATCACATTGTCTGGATATATATATATTACCGTATATACACCCCCCCCCCCCCCCCCTCTTTACCACTGTTTCCTCCTCCCATGAACCAACCACTGTGAGTGACTATTTTTGAAGGAGATGATCGAAGGAAATCAGTGTACAAGAATAGCGTGTAATTATACCCTGGCTGCGCCTCTCACGACTTTCCCAATCCTCAATCGTTCTATTGTGTGTCAGAGAATAAACCACTCGTAGCTCACACAGGGATATTATAACGTCTGCAGCAACATCTGTCAGACCTGGAAAATGGGCCTGGAGGGGAGGGGGGGAAGGGGGGGGCTGCACGGCAACTTCAGCTGTATAATATGTTATAGGGGACTCTCCCAGACTCCGGCACTACTGATCAATACACAGACCCTGACCCTGATCATCTTTATACGCTCACCACCCCCTATATGATCAATGACACCCACACATAGAGCGGCCATGTCAGGTAATCAGAACTACACGTGAAATATACAGAGCACGCGGCTGCAGTTACTCAGAATTATGCCGCGGGGCTGTTACTGGCGACATTCATCTGTAAAAACTGTGATACAACCAGGCGCCAGGTGTTATTTCTACGTGTTTCAAACAATATCGAAGCCCAATTACATTTTCATATAAGAATTAATGATGTTACGCTGCTCGAGCTTAGTTTTGCTGTTCACTGAAGCTGCAATAAATAGTAGTGTGATGGAATAATCCCCCCACCCTACCTGTTCTATGACTATAGGAACATCCCACAGCTTTTAGATGCTGGATAGAAAGTGCATACATGCTTGTTGGTTACTCCACTTCAAGTCATTGCTCATACCCCCACATATGTATTCACCAATATGTAAAAATCTTTGTTACTTCTGTTACCTATGAGGCTGCAAAGCTCCAGCTCCAGCACTGCCTCTTATGTAAAACAGAGAAGCTCAGGTCTACTATGGTTTTTAAAAATGGCAACTCTCAAGAAAGCGATGGCATAGACTGGATGCTGGATAAATTTAGTAAAGAACAGATGCTTCAGTAATTACTAGTTCTTACCTACCCTTTGTACTTGTCCTTTGGGACATGTGGAAGCGGAGTATAAAAAAGAAGAAGTGGCTAAAAGTCAATGACACATCTGCATCATCACAAGGTTTATGATTATGCAAATGACATAACCACGCCCTTTCGTGATGATTGGTTTACAGGTTCTGTGCACCATCTATGTCACGTGCAGGAGCCGGCCAATGAGAGACATGGAATGTTGAGGGGACAAGACGCTAATGTACGAGTTGGGGCAGCTGGAACTTAAAAAGGAGCTATAAAAAGAGAGTGATGAAACACAGACAGAAGATCAATGTATCAAATGATAAACTTGTATCATCCCCAATCTCATAACTGCGGATAATGTACCTTTATGTAGCTCTCTGTAGGCTGAGCTCTGTTTAGTGGGTTACGCCAGATAATTAAAGCGATTTATAGTATCACCGTTGGAAGTGGACACTATAGTTGGTGACGGGATCGGAGGATTAAAATAGGGCGATTCCTGCGAAAAGAGGAGAGGGGCAGAGAGTAGGGAGTTTTGGGACAATCCCGGTTTTGGGAAAATAGATGTAGATGGAAGTACAGAGGTTCAAGTAGTTTAACATCCTAATCTAACTAAGTTCTGGGGAGTATGCCCCATCAGTAGAGCCTTGAAGTGGTCTGGTAGATGATTGGAGGTACACTGAGCCGAGGACTAATAACAGAGACAAGGAGTTACGAGTAGGAGATTATCAGAGCCATGCCAAACCTCAGGCACTAAGCCTAACACTGTTGTGTGAACCCTTCATCATCAACATGTATTTATATAGCGTCAGCAGATTCCGTAGCGTTTTGTGTGAGGTCACAGTAACAGAGCCCGGGGACCTGTAGCCTGTGTGATAACCCTGTCCAGAGAGGACAAGGGACACCCAAGTGTTGTGAGAGGTCGGGACAGATGCTACAAAACACAAGAGTGACAGTGATTATCCCCAAGGCGTAGAGTGTCAGCTCTTGTGCAACATATAAGGACATTGATGGATTTTATTGCAACTACTAAGTATATGCTGCAGGTGTTCAGTAAAAGGACGGACGTTACTGAGAGATGTATTGATGCAGCTGTAATGTCCATAAGTCAGTCTGACTGTAGAATGAGCCCTTTCTTACGCCATCACCCACAGTGCCCACGTCTGCCTGAGCGAGTGGTAGGTGCCGATGGCAGCCGGCACCCCCATGACATACACCTGCGGAAAGGGGCTACAATTACTGTCTGTACTGAGGATTTACAGATTATTATATTCTAAGAGCTCCCACATTATTGGATTTATTCTGACTCTTCGCTTCCTGAATAACTGCGAGTTCTTAAGGGAACTCACTTCATACACACAATATCTTACAGGAACTGAGTCCCTATCTGCACCCCTTTACTTGCACCCCTGTGTGGACCGCAATGATTATACCCAATAAGATAAAGACTTCTGGGGTAAATGTATTAAACTCTGGATTTTGCAAGTCGACAATATTTGGTGATTTTGCAGGGGAAATTTAAAATGTTAATGTCTTTAAAGACAAAACTTTCCTTTAAGACATTGCTGTTATCGTCAACTTGCAAAATCCACAGTTTGATACATTTAATCCCCTGGACAAAATCCCTGCACTCATGCACAGGAGCAAGGTGTTGCCAGGGTTAAATGGAGAGCTCCTCAGTCCCGGTGTCTCTCTATAGCACTCGGAGCCCGAGAGAGCCACACAGGAGAAGGGTAGAACAATATGACGCAAACGAGCTGCCAACGAGCTTCGGTAACATATAGCAACCAGGAGCCAATGACAGAAAACACTCTGCTGCCATGGAGATAGTGATGGTTACAGTCGGCAGCCTGCTGTCACACAGGACACCCTCCCAGCGTCACATGGCTCCGTACCTGCGACAGGCACGTGAGCGCTGACTGCCACCCCGACCCTTATCCCATAACAGCACAAATCATACACCTGTTCTGTCCCTGCCCGGTGTCTGCCCCCTCCATCCTAGAGGACCAGGAACAGACGCGTCTCATGCAGGGAATACTGGCTGTTTCTGCATGTAGCACACAAACACGGGACACATCCCAACTCCGAATCTGTCCCCCCCCCCCTGCTGTGCAACATGCTTCTCCCAAGGTGCAGACTTGCTCTTTTATTTTATTTGCTCCTAACTGTAAATGTGACTCTTAGTACAAAGAGGAAATGTGCAGCAATTAGATTTCTTCAAAGGCTTCATTGTGATAGACACACCCATTAATACTAGCTCCACCCATTTCTTTTTAAAAAAAAACTGGGGGGTGGGATGTTGTGTGTGTTTAATCACTAAATAAATTTGTTACTACACGCATATTAATAATTGCCCCATTCATTTAATACCTATGGGTCCAATAGGATTTTTTTTCTATCTTGCTCAAAATCAAAGTGTTTGGCTCATATCAGAGGAGTGTAAACACAGGGAGCCTACAGTGCACCAGTCACCTTGAAATGAAAGATTAACAAAACATCTATGTACCCCGCACGCTATTCCAGAATTGTTTTTAGCCTTCCGCCTTTTTCTGCTTGTACCCACCCCCCCCCCTCCCCAAATGATGGGGGCTGCAGTATACTAATTAGAGGGAGTAGGCACTATCACCAGGTATTTTGGTAGTCCCTGTCTGGGAGAGAGGCTGAGAAAGGTTCAGGGACATGAAGAGATATTTATATCAGAGGTACATCTGACAAGCTCCTTTGTGTATCTGCCAAAATATACATTTGGAGGCTTTGTGTATTATTAAGGATAAGCCACAGAGACATAATAAAATATATTTTGTCTCCGACTTCCTAAAATGCGCTACCCTGTATAATACACGCCCGCCCGGACGTACTGTACATTGTAAGTGTCCCGGAGTTACTGCTGGTTCCTGTATCAGCGATCAGTACAAGATTTTTATTATTGCCGCTTATGGTTGTGATCAAGAATCAGTCGCAAAATAAACAAAAACTACTGCGGGGGCCACTGAGCGACAATCAGCTGGGACGGAGGCGGTAAGGATTAACTTACCGCCTCGCCAGTTTTCGCAGTCGTGCGCACGAGTGATCCTGTTTGTCTTCTCATTCATGCACAGTGGAGCTGAATGCTCAGATTTGGGCTTTTGTTTCACTAATGAAATTGTACAAAAATAGATTTGAACTTAAAAAAATATTTTTAAATATTATTGAATAAAATAAAAAAAAAAATGCTTTATTCTGAGAAAAGGATTTTTTTTAAGGATCCTGATCGTTGTGGCCATTCTGAGATGGCGATAACACAACAGGTACCGCAAGGGTACAGGCGCGGTATTTCTACGGAAGAAGCCTTCGCTGGCGATATTACCAGCGGTGCGCGGTCTTGCTGGAGCTAGCAGTGGTATCTCAGGAGGCAGCCCGTTGATTTACTGGGCAAAATGTAAAAAGAAACCATCCTATCACCCTGTGATAAATCAGACCCATAGGTATTAAACGAATAGGGCAATTATTAATATGCGTGTAACAAATACACTTGTACACTTGTACACGCACAGAAAAACAGTTTAAGAAATGAGTGGAGCTAGTATTAGTGGACGTGTATCACAACGAGGCCTCTGATGAGAGCTAATTGCTGCACATTACCACATTTACAGTGGAGCAAAGCAAAAATAAAAAAGAGCTAATTTGCACCATGGGAAAACCTATGTAGCACAGCAGGGAGGGGCACATTCTAAACATTCAGACAGATTTAGTGTTGAGATGTAAAAATAAATGTGTCCTGTGTTTGTGGGTCACATGCAGGAGCAGCCAGTATTCCCCTGTGTGCAATAACTAAATAAATGCGTTTGCACCTCTTGCATTGCAACAGATTTTGTCCAGGAGCAAATTTGCACCTTTTTTTTTTTTTTTTCTTTCTTTGGTCCTAACTGTAAACGTGACCCTTTGTTAGTAAATAGTTGTCCCCCAAAGAGACCTGTCAGCTGAGTAACTGATTGGCTGTGTCTTCATGATAACAATGTTTCAGTTTTGTAACATTGTTAGGAACATCCTGCTCCCTGCACCCCAGCAGGCTGAGCATTGTAAGGCTGATCTCTACTGCAATAAGGAAGACACACATTGTGTATACAAAGTGTCACACAAGCTTCATGCCTTCCAAGGCCAGTAATCTGCATATAATGCTGTAACGTTTTATTCAACATTTCGGGGTGTCATATCACCTCGTTATTCACACTGTACCTTAGAGCTAGGGAACCTGTCACTCACCAGATATTGGGTAACTACAAGTGATTAGAACTAATCTCTTAAATGTTGTTGCTCCGGTGAGTTTAATTATAATGTTTAATGTGTCATAAGACGGGGTACAAGACAAGTGCAGTTCTGGACCCCCCAATTTTCTCCTGGTGTGTCCCTCAACATGATGGTACAGTTTTTTTATTCATAGGGGGTAACTACAAGTTGCAGCTGGAACTTGTAGTTCTTCAACAAGTTAGAGCCACTGATTGGCCAAAAAAATCTCTACATAAATACAAAACAAATGTGTCTTGTACACAACACATCCTCAGCATTACACAGATGACAACGACAACATGTGGCTAAATGTGTAGATTGTACGTCATATACTAACATAACACAGGTGGAGTGTATCCGGCCATCCTTAGTACAAGACAGGTGATCAGGAACCCTGTACAACCGCAGTGAGACAGTCAGGTATGTAGTCTCATATGTTATATACAGTTATCTGTAAAATCCGCTTAATAAAGTATAGACAAAGAGCTTACAATCTACACCTGGACTCTATGAGCAGAAGGCACAAAATATAGAATAACTAATATGGTGAAAACTGTGACCTACCAACCCCCACCGTCGTGAAAAGTGGGCAGAACAGAGTTATATTAAGAACAGCAGATACAGTTATGTAAGATACATTTAAGTAAAATATATCTGGACACAAAAAATATGTAACTGAAGAATTGGAAATGTATGTAACGCTCCCAAGAGAAGTGGTACTGTGCATATTTCAATATGCATAGTATAAGAACATAACTAGAGCATTATATACTGCAAATAGAACAAGAGAAGTGGTACTGAGCCTATGTCCAGAAGAGAAAGAGACACAGAGACAGAGAGAGAGAGGTACTGTGCAACTGTGGGTATGCAGAGAATAAAAACATATACAGTATATGGAGCATTACGCCATGCATACATAACAAGAGAAGTGGTACTATGCAGCTGTTGGTATGTAGAGTATAAGAACATATATGGCGCATTACTTCCTGTAGGTTTATCAAGAGAAGTGATAAGTGGTACTGTGCAGCTTTCGGTATGTACCAAATAAGAACAGATAAGGAACATTGGATCTTGTATATATAAAACGAGCTGGTAACATGCAGCTCTTAGTATTTACAGATTACGGAAGTATATGGAGTGTTACATCATGCATACATAATAAGAGAAGTGGTACTGTGCAGCTGTCAGAATGCAGAGAATAAGAACATATATAGGGAGAATTACATCATGTATATTTAAAAGAAGTGAGTAATATTGGAGCACAATCAGCAATGAATCAATGGATCAATTACTGCCCCTAATAGAACAGACAACAAGGCTAAAGCAACTCCAGCCTTACAGGTGTCCAGACATGAATGGGTTAAGATCTTTGTGAGGATAAGTTGTCTCTCAATGAAATTATTTGATATATAAATATATGTTTATATATAAAAATTACAAAACATGTAAACAACCAAATGAATAGGCTTCATTTTGTTTATACAACTAACCCACCATTGTTTTATTGGATTTAGTAAAGATTTAAAGTTCATTTCAGCTGAGCGACTATCTCAGCGAGATGCTGAACATCTCATCTGACTGCGCCGACAGCAATATGATCACTAAACAATTCCTACAGCTAGCGCCAAGAAAATTTATTTAATGGTGACCTGTGCTCTTAAGTTGCAGAGATATTAATTTGGCTGAACTTTAGGATGTTTTATATTTATATTTTTTACAAGCAGACCCATAAAATCTAATTTTCTAGTCTAGTTTTTACTCCCAGTGTGATATATATATATATATATATATATATATATATATATATATATATATATATATAAAAAAGGGGCTAATAGATTGTAAGTGTTTGTGATAGTTGTATAGTCTGCAGCTGGGATTACCTACATACAAGATTCCACAACACCTACGGAATATATATAAAATAAACTATATATAATATATATATATATATATATATATATATATATATATATATATATATATATATATATATATGATATTGTCTTGGAAACCATGTTAGGAGCTGTAAGAGCTGAAGGCATCAGAAGCCAGGGGCAGTGTTACAGGATAATGACCACAACACTTCCAAACTTCAGAGATGGAACAAGACCCCTCCATCCTGCTGGATATTACCCCCAGGTTTCTAGGTCACCCAGCATCTGGGGCAACTCATCTCCAGATCCCAGGGTCAGTCAGTCATGGCCATTGACATAATCAGATAAATCAGCTTCAATGTGTCATCTGTAACAAGGGGGCAGGTAATGACCCCCCCCCCTCCTCCTCCCACCAGGAGAAAGCTGGGTTAACCCTTCAACTGCCAAAGTCATTTAACCCTTTAACTGCCAGAGAGAACCCCCCCTCCCCCACAGGGGAGAATCATGACATGCTGAGTGGCACAGATAAGGTTAATCTGATGCAATAAAACCAATGAG
Source organism: Mixophyes fleayi (assembly GCF_038048845.1). Taxonomy (NCBI): domain Eukaryota; kingdom Metazoa; phylum Chordata; class Amphibia; order Anura; family Limnodynastidae; genus Mixophyes; species Mixophyes fleayi. The sequence goes on along the minus strand of NC_134411.1, from coordinate 2,194,188 downwards.
CAGCCAGAAATAATGGAAGAGAGCGATGAGTGACAGGGTCAGTGCTGGGGGCTGCTGGGGGGGCTCACCTGTAAGGGATCCAGTCAGACTGGTGCTTAGAAGTCATCGCTCACAGTATTGGGGTCCTCAGTAGGAAAGGCCTGAACCTCCAGCACAAGATGAGATGAGCTGTCCATCTGCATCCTCCGGGGTACAGTGCAGGAGGAGCAGGATGCAGTGCAGCACACAGCAGGGAGCTCTCATCCTCCTGCCAGCAGCCAGGGACTAGTGCATGGTGTCTGGAGGGTCCCTGCTAGTCAGCAGCATGATGCTCCCCCCGGGGCCACACCAGGGACCTGTCTTGTGAATGAACACAGCATCAGCAGTGCAGGGCTGCTATAATGACCATTTCCACTCCACATCAGCAGTCAGACAGCCCCCAATGATGTCATCTGCCTGTCAGTGGGCTGCCTGCAAAACCTGAGCAGGAGCAGCTGAGTGCGAGGAATCTCCCTCCAACCCCCTTCACGGTGCTCATTACAGCTATCACTATGCACCAGCTGCACAGGGCACCTGTGGCTCTCCTGCTGCATGTTCCGGGACATGCTGGGACTTGTAGTCCCGCGGCAGCACATTGTAACAAGCTGGAGAATTCAAGTGTTTTGAGCTCATTTCTTGCAAAAACTGAAATGCACATTTGCAGCTGTAGTAAAGGTTACTAGATCTGCACTCAGTATTTCAGAAAATAAATCAGGAGTTAATATTAATAATGCAACTTCTGGTATATATAAAAACCTCACTGCACTGGATTATTTAATGTCCAGTTAAACAGTCAGACTGTCGTGTTCACGGATTGGTTTGAGGCATAACCTAAAAATTCATCAATGCTCACTTTTGTATTAGGGACAGGGGGCAGTTTTGAAACTATAATATATATATATATATATATATATATACACAGTGCTTAAATCACTGCACACCCACAGACGTCAGTTATGTAACGAAACATGACAATCGCCGCCCGCAGTAAGCACTCAGCGCGCGACCACACGACCAATCACAAGCTGATCAGCACCACAAACCAAGCAGCGCCATCACATCCAGTGCGGACACAGTACGCATGCATCGGACTTGACACACAAGCAGCCGCATGCACCGTTTTAATGATTTTGCCGCCAACCTGCTACGCTTGACAGGGCGCTTCAAGTCCACATGGACCAAACATCAAATATTCAAAACTTACTTTTAAAACTTGGAAAATACCTATAAAAAAGGTGCCAGAACTCTGTTCCGGTGAGTTCTATGACAAATAAAGCACTGTGTGTGTGTGTGTGTATATATATATATATATATAATGCAATACAGGAAATGTTTTTAGTCTGAAGAGCTTGCATTTAAATCTCATGTTATGTCAGTAAAAAGTAAGCTCTTGTGTAGCATAAAGCTGGGTACACACTAGAGGTTTGTCACGTCCCAGTCACACAATAAACGACCATTAGTGTGTACACTCCCACGATCGCGTTTTATCGTACACAAAGCATATCGTATCGTTTGATTTGATCTTATAAATGGACTAAAAATCTTCTCACGATGGAACGATGTCGGGCACATTCTGCAGTGTGTAACACTCACAGTCAGGATCTCCATAGAGTTTACAGGGTTACGATGTTTTCAGCAGATGGTTATAACAGATGAAGAGCAAAGATCTGAAGGTAAATCGTGTAAGTGTGAATCAGCTGCTGGTCGGGACTTTAAGTCATTGGTAATCGTTAAAGATATCGCATCGGGAGATATGTTCTGTAGTGTATAACGTGCTTAAATCTGGTACACTCCCTTTATAAAACTAGACTGTAAGCTCCATTGGCGCAGTATTACACTATACCACTAGATTGTAACATCTTCTGCAAATAATCAGTTTCATCTCCATCTACTTTTGCTCAGTTGTGACAGATTTACTTCTATTAATCCCCAAAGATGTGAAGTGAAGTCACATTTCATATATATGATTTGCGTACGGCGATACTGAGATTACAGACACTGGGCACTGACCTATCAGGGATACCGAGATTATCGTTCTATTTTCCTTTTAGAATGTAAGCTCTTAGGAGCTCTCTCCTTCTACTAACCCACCATCCTGTGTACTTCTACCTCTGTTTTCCTGATCCCAGATCTACTTCACGTTACCATCACTCTCAGTGTCCCATAAATAACTTGTATAACTTACATTATTACCTGTTACATAGTAGATGTCTGGGCTTTGTATTATTATGTTTTTTTTGTTTTGTAGTGTATTATGTAATGTGTCACCGAATGTTGCTGTCTGTCTATTATACACTACTGTAAATGTAATGTACGGCACTGCCGACCCTTTGTGACGCCGTATGAATAAGAGATCCTCATTATAATCTCCCTGTATAAAATTCGCTGGTCCCGGCTTCCGGTTGCCATGGATACTGAGGTTACTAAACCCCATAACAAGCGGACATTTGTCTTTCGTTTTATCAGCTGTTTATTATGAAATCTCATAAAATACTCCCAAGACCGGAACGTTTGTTTTTACCCTCCTTATGGTAGATGCAAAGACGTCAAACCACGGAATACACCGAACCCTGCGCAAAAATATCATTTATGCATTTTATCTTCAAGTATTTGACTATTCTACCTCAGTCCCGATATTACTAGGACAGTTATTACCAGGACGTGTTATGTCACCCAGCTCTCGTCGCCTCTTTATCGGGCGTTTGTAGCAGTGCATTATGTGATGGAAACTGGCGCGTTTTACAGACAAATACAAGAATTCTCTTCCTGATGGTTGTGATGCAAAACACTTCTGTGAGCTCACAGTGCTGGGGACAGGGTGCACACATCCAGACAAAGTAAGTAACGCCACTAATCTGGCGGTAAATGCCCCTTTGCCATCCAGAATATTGGACCATTGAGGGGGTATGCCACAATTTTCATTTGAGTGCCCTTAGCACATCCTAACTGTAGTACAGAGCTAATATATCTATGTATTTTTGAGCTTTTACTTTAATTATTAGTTAATTATTACATTGAAGGAGACATGAGCAGCTTCAGGAAGAAACCAGGAAGATTTCATACTAATGAGGGGGAGCCTCTTGCTGCGTATAGGTTAGATGTACAGAGCAGACTTAAGAATCCAGAACCTGTTGATGCCAGCAGTCACGAAGAGGACAGACTGCTGAGCATGTTCAAGCTACAAAACAGAACACAAAGGAATAAAATCCGGTCTCAGCAGAGACGAGATACTGGGGGAGAGGATGCGGGAATAGGTATTGGCGCTGCGAGCAGGATGCTGCACAAGACAAATATTATCAATATATTACTATTTGATCTATCAATAAGAGAGAACCCAATATAGATCTGCGGAACATTTTCCACTGTGTGAGTCCTGTAGAGCAATGCTATACTGCAAAAAAGTATAAGCTTAATGCACTAACTCAGCATGTAGTACAGTCCAAAGTGATCAGCATATTATACAGTCCAAAGTGAACGACATGTTATACAGTCCCAAGTAGGCAGCATGTTTTAGAGACCCAACAGATATGCAATATATACAGCCCCAAATTATCCGCATGTTTTACAGTCCCACATGTTTCATAATACTGTAATTACGGTACAGGAAACATCGCTTGTTTTGAGGTGCAAGTGAAAATCACTAAAGATTTTTCCTTGCAACATTCTGCAGAGAGGCATCATGCGAAGCTCCTATGGGACCTCATGGCTAATTGAATCACCCCCCTAATCTTGACAGATACAAGAGACACAAACATTCTGGGTGGACATCTCTGAGTCATAATGACATTCTCATTTTTGCTTAAATGGTTTCACAGATCCTATGTTATGAACAACCATTGTACATAAGTATCATTTGTTCTTAGAGATTTATATTGCTAAAAGGATCCTCTTTGCAATTGTATTTTTAACTTAATATGGTAATGTATCTATCTTGATTTTACATACTGGGGACTTCTGTTTTTCAAACTATACAAAATCCTCACATTGTGGCAAATAGTGGACTATAATATCCATTTATATCCATTAGCGCAGCGTTCGTTATGAATAATATATCCCGTGATACAGTGTACCCCGCTTCATACTCTCACGGTCCGGCATCAGCTGAATCTGTAGACAGATATAAAGGCTCACACATGAGAAAGTTCATCAGCTCTCTGCAGACTATGGACTGAGAACAGAGATCTCTGCCCTTATACACAATGCAGAAAGAATAATTGTGAGAATGCACCTAGGCTGGACTCAGGAGAGAACAATACTTATCATGTGAGATAAATACTGATAATGCTATTATACCGCTTATAACCTACATCATAGAGGGTTTGACATTGTCCGTCTTCTGGTCAATGTTTTGTGGGCTGCTGTCTCCATTTCTCCCAACAAAACAACATTGAAAATAGAGACACATTAGGCCACACCCATCAGCGATGGCCACACCCATCTGTACAGGCCACGCCCAATTAACCACATCTCTTACACATGACTCTGATTCCAATCTCTTAGGCTGCTGCAGCTCAGGATTTGTCACAGAAAAATTGGGACTGATGGAGGATGTGTACATCCCGTGATGACCCCGGAAAAAGGGAAAGGTTGGGAAATATTAAGTGCTCCAACTCCCCTCACTATTAAGAGTTATAGCTGATAGTAAACAGTATGAATCTACCAATCTACCCAGTGCATTTCTGCAAAGCAACTCTACAAAGCTGGCAGTCACTCTCTGCCTGCTCAGATACAGAACCCTCCCTCCAAACATGTCAGTCTGCTGCAGAGGAGTGACAGAGAGCAGGTTGGACATATTTAGTTAAGAATAAACACTCCAGTTATTTCATGTAAAGTAAGGTCAAGTACTTATTTATATGTGCAGTATATATAACTAATAAATTATAAATATACAAAACAAAATATGAAATGCAAAGTTAGCAGTGTGTTGCCCGTGTAACGCTGCCACTGCCGACTGCAAATAAAATATTTTTCTGTTATTATGAGCGAGAAACAGACACTTAACGCGCTGCACAGACTGTTTAATATCTGAATGTCTTTTTCCTGCTGTGTCCTTTTGCAGCCTCTGAAGCCTGTAAGCTGTGGTTAGGTGTTTGCCAGTACTTGTGCTATGATGGATGTCTGACACAGATACACTGATGTAATAATGCAGAAAGGAAAAAAAGTTATGTAGTGCAGAGAGACCAGATGCAATTTCTGAGCATTCACAAAATAATACATGTTTACTGCCATTCTGCCCTGTGATAAACACATATATCCACTGCAACTAGATACAGGAAACGTCCCAGAGAGCAGCACGAGAGAGAGAGAGAGAGAGACTGCTGCAGATGGTATGTGCGGGTCCTGATGGCGACAAATGGACGGAGAGGCAAAAGGCAGCTTACACACTGATATGCATAGGGAAAAAGGGGGTGATATATAAAGGTCATCATTATCATCAACATTTATTTATTTAGTGCCAGCAAATTCCATAGCGCTGTACAATTGGGGACAAACACAGTCATAAACAAACTGGGTAAAACAGACAAAGAACTGAGAAGGCCTTGCCCACAAGCTTACAGTCATGTGGGCCCATTAATCCACCTCACCGATGCAAAAAGGCAATTTTCGCATAAAAAAATGACCTTTCCAGTATATTTATAAAAAATATATCAGAAAGACAGCGATACTGGCTGGCACCCTAAAGTTAGTTATGGCTTCTATTGAATTATAGTTATCATTATTTGCAGTTGTTTATTATTTTCCTCTTGCAAAAATGTTTTTAATACCATCTTCTGTAGTATGTATGTTTGACGTCATATAACATCATTTAATTGTTTCCCTTCTCTTTAAATTGTTCAAATATAAAACCTGCTCCTTCCTCATAATCTTCCCTTATTGTTTGACTCAGAGGATTCTCACGGTGACTTTTAATGCAGGATTGTGTGTGATTACTGGTGGCATTTAGATAATAAATTTCATCCACTTGTTTAAAGTGATTCTTTATGACTAATCTCTGATCCTAAACTATGATATTCAAATCTATAAAGATTTATCTTATTTTTCACTTATGTATGAAATTATGATTGTAGTTGTTGTTCACCTCATTCCCTTATCAACCAGGTAGAGTCAAATAATCTTTTCCAAGTGTATATATTTTTTTATATATATGGATTATTATCCAATAGGTGCATTAATAACCCACAGACAAATGTGCTGAACGGGGTGCAGTGCTGTTTCCCATGGCAGTACCACTGAGTTAAACAGAAAAAGAATCAGAATGATTAAAAGAATTAAAACAAGTTTTACATAATTCAGTAAAAAAAAAAAAATCTGCTATATTGATACAAATAATCTTTATGATCAATTATGTTTAATAATAATAGTATAAAGTGTTCTCATTTTCCCATCAGAGGTGGTAGAGTCTAATACAGAAGAGCAATTTAAACATGCTTGGGACAGACATAAGGATATCCTTACAAAGAAGGAAGGATCAAATAGAGTTTGAGGTTACCATAGTATAAAAATGGGCAGACTAGATGGGCCAAGTGGTTCTTATCTGCCGTCAAATTCTATGTTTCTATGTCACATGGTTCCAAAAGCCATTTAAATTTCCAACACGCACGTTCACATCTATTAATCATATCCATTGAGTCTTTTAAATATTCAAGTTCATAGACTATTGGTCTCAGGAGGAAATCCACACATTTTGAACTATTACTTCTGAAATACTTAATTCTGGATATTTTAGATCTACCCAAGGGGCTTGTTAGAGAATTGTGTTATTTTGGAAAGCAATTTAAAATGGACATATTTGGTTTTGGAATAAGCAAATATTTAATTCCTTCGTTTTGTCAGCAATCAACGTACAAAACAACACTCAAACATTATATTAATCTCTGGGAATCTTGACATATAAATATTAATATTCTAAAGAATAATGTTACATTTGTAATTATATGAATCCCTAATATACATTGTAATACCCCCCCTTTTATCAGCTTGTCATAATAATATTTTTATTACTCTCAGTTGTTTTAAAGCCTTTCTCTCAACCCGCGTGAGATTATCTTTCAGATATTGACCATTTATGTCACGTAACATCGCCTGATAGAAAGATACAATGTATAGATGTGTAAGGATTGCAGCTCTGTAGACACTACAATGAGTATAATCATTCAAGGAGATTTCTAGGTAGTGAAATGATTAAACAAGGAGTGTGGGGAGAGATCAGACTACATTACTTAGAAATTGTACGTATGTATCATGGAGACAGTCTGATATTAAATGGTTTTAAAGATAATTTTGTTTTGTTGTTGAAAAATTATTTGTATTTGCTATCGATTTAATAGTATTATTGTATTTTAAATTTTATAAACTTGATATGGTATGGTATCATAATGTATAATGTCATGTATGACCAAGATATGTAAGTTAGTGGGTGAATTTAAACGGCTAAACCTCTCCACCTTATTTCCAGATTGCCAATAGCCTAATGAAGATGACATACCTGGTGTCCCGAAATGCGTTGTAAATATTACATTGGCTGATATATATTCTGGATGTGGTAGAGAGTTCTCATATGCAATTCTTTATTGCAATTCCCTCCTTACTGGTCTTCCCAAAAACAGACTCAAACCCCTACAATCTATTTTGCACCCAGCGGCAAGATTGATGTTCCTTGCAAATCGTTATTCCTCTGCTGAATCACTCTGTATGTCTCTACACTGGCTGCCTGTCTTCTACCGAATCCAATATAAAATACTTTTACTAACCTATAAGGCTATCAACAAAGCTGCACCAACATACATCTCCTCTCTTGTCTCAAAATATCTCCCAACTCGGCAACTCCGTTTTACACAAGATCTGCGTCTCTCATCCACACTCATTACATCCTCCCATTCCCGGTTACAGGACTTTTTTCGGGCTGCACCCACTCTATGGAATTCTCTCCCTCGCACTATTTAAATAAATGATGATAATGATGATGATATGCGTAATATAAAATCATCTACATGTGAGTGATAATCTTTCTAAATTGTTTTGTACTTGAGAAGACCATTTAATTCTGTACTTTGGATTAGTACAGAAGATATTTTGAAATTGCTAAGCTACAAAGCAATACTAGGAAGACTTAGTGTTATATGTGATGAGATTATTACAACGGTCCTCAAACATCACAAGAGTTCTGTGAATTCATAATAAGTTGTGGAATCAAACACACAATTTATAACCTGTACTTCCAGCAATCAAACAGTCTCATAGAAAATATATCAGTATTGTGCAGGACATGGATGGGACAAGGTTTACTATAAGGATTTCCAGACTACGTAAAACCCATCTGAAGGATTTTTCACCTCTCAGTGTCAGGAATTGACCAGGACAAGCTGTAAGTTGTAGAAGAATTGGGAATATTGGATGTGGGCAACACTGGAGAGGAAACATCTCAGACACAGGGGGACAGATCTGACCACCAATGCTGCTCAAAGCAGGTGAGGTGAAGATGAACCAGAATTACCACAAGAGAAATATCCTTACTGAAGGGAAACCGGGATCAGGACAAAGGACAACATCAAGGACGTTCTAACATCTCATCCCAGCACTTCCCATGAAGCAGCAGAAGATGCCACTGGCCAACAGGCTGCTCATAGAGGAGACTTCACAGATAATGGAGCTCTGACCTGAGTAATACATAGAGCAGGGAGATGTCATGGATTAGAGTAGAGATCATTATTATTATGTTTTGCTGCAGACTGTTCTTTCATTGTCAGACTTATACTAGATTAATAAAAGCTAATTGCAGATTGCTGTCCTATAGGTTACGTCACCTCTCCACTTTGTTAGTAAACAGCTTTAATTATCTACCATGTGTATAATTAGCGTAAAATACATAATTCGTCTCTGACAGTGACCCTGGTTAGAATGTATACGGCATCCTTTATACACCTGTTCTGTTGCATCCAGACGCCTCTACCGCAGGCACCTGGAAGGTCTTAGAAATGTTTCCTGTGGCCGAAAAACAGAACTGCTGAGAATGAAATATTTACTAGGACGCGGTTACTAAACTTCTACCTTTCGGCAGCCAATCACTGACTGACAAATTGTTATAATTAGACACTCGTGTGACACGGCACCAACACCTGCCCAATGCCAGCCTGTCATATTATATAACCCCAATGCCAGCCAGTCATATTATATAACCAGATGCCAGCCTGTCATATTATATAACCAGATGCCAGCCTGTCATATTATATAACCAGATGCCAGTCAGTCATATTATATAACCAGATGCCAGCCAGTCATATTATATAACCAGATGCCAGCCAGTCATATTATATAACCAGATGCCAGCCTGTCATATTATATAACCAGATGCCAGCCTGTCATATTATATAACCAGATGCCAGCCAGTCATATTATATAACCAGATGCCAGCCTGTCATATTATATAACCAGATGCCAGCCAGTCATATTATATAACCAGATGCCAGCCTGTCATATTATATAACCAGATGCCGGCCAGTCATATTATATAACCAGATGCCAGCCTGTCATATTATATAACCAGATGCCAGACAGTCATATTATATAACCAGATGCCAGCCAGTCATATTATATAACCCCAATGCCAGCCAGTCATATTATATAACCCCAATGCCAGCCTGTCATATTATATAACCCCAATGCCAGCCAGTCATATTATATAACCCCAATGCCAGCCAGTCATATTATATAACCAGATGCCAGCCTGTCACATTATATAACCAGATGCCAGCCTGTCATATTATATAACCAGATGCCAGCCAGTCATATTATATAACCAGATGCCAGCCTGTCATATTATATAACCAGATGCCGGCCAGTCATATTATATAACCAGATGCCAGCCTGTCATATTATATAACCAGATGCCAGACAGTCATATTATATAACCAGATGCCAGCCAGTCATATTATATAACCCCAATGCCAGCCAGTCATATTATATAACCCCAATGCCAGCCTGTCATATTATATAACCCCAATGCCAGCCAGTCATATTATATAACCCCAATGCCAGCCAGTCATATTATATAACCAGATGCCAGCCAGTCATATTATATAACCAGATGCCGGCCTGTCATATTATATAACCAGATGCCAGCCAGTCATATCAGCGATAGCAAGGAATGGGATCTGGGGTTACAGGCAGCAGAGAGAGTAACCCCCCCCCCCCCCCCCCCCCCCAGGACCAGTGCTGGATGGAGGTAGAGTATTCAGTTTCTCTTTGGCTCTGTCTATAAGATCAGTAGGTCAGTGAGAGGAAAGCCAAGGGCCTTAGCTAGACCATGGAGGTATCTTATGGGGAACCTGCCAGTGATGAATCCGTATAAGGAGCCATGAGCCGGTTTCCCATCTGTCTTTAAACAGAGACATTAGGTCTTGTACCGCTGGGTGATTGCAGCGTAACCGGTTCTGTGAGTAGGGATCAATGAGCCCTATGGAGGGAGTGACGACACTACGCACTATAATCCCAGTGGACGCAGGATGGCGCATGGACTCCGCGTGTCCTACACAAGAAACTGTCTTCCAACCCTGTCTTCTGCTTGTCCCTCTAATCATTCTATGGTTTCAAAGATGCTACCGCAATATACATGTTTTTAAAAAATTGCTGGTTTGCTCCCGAACCTGAAAATGTTCTTCACAAAAAAATTTGAGGGGGACCAAGACATTGAGGAAATCAATAGAGGTCTATGTAACTACCCAACTAAAGGAAATGTGAAAATTAAGGAAGATTCAAGGATAGCTCAAATGGAAAATCCCTGCAAATTGTCCCAAACCGCGTGTCCAGCAAAACCAACCACTTCCTGGTAAGGCAAGACCCTGTATCCACCAATACCAACCCCTTCCTGGTAAGGCAAGACCCTGTATCCACCAATACCAACCACTTCCTGGTAAGGCAAGACCCTGTATCCACCAATACCAACCCCTTCCTGGTAAGGCAAGACGCTGTATCCACCAATACCAACCACTTCCTGGTAAGGCAAGACCCTGTATCCACCAATACCAACCCCTTCCTGGTAAGGCAAGACCCTGTATCCACCAATACCAACCCCTCCCTGGTAAGGCAAGACCCTGTATCCACCAATACCAACCCCTCCCTGGTAAGGCAAGACCCTGTATCCACCAATACCAACCCCTTCCTGGTAAGGCAAGACCCCATATCCACCAATACCAACCCCTCCCTGGTAAGGCAAGACCCTGTATCCACCAATACCAACCCCTTCCTGGTAAGGCAAAACCCTGTATCCACCAATACCAACCCCTTCCTGGTAAGGCAAGACCCTGTATCCACCAATACCAACCCCTCCCTGGTAAGGCAAGACCCCGTATCCACCAATACCAACCACTTCCTGGTAAGGCAAGACCCTGTATCCACCAATACCAACCCCTTCCTGGTAAGGCAAGACCGTGTATCCACCAATACCAACCCCTCCCTGGTAAGGCAAGACCCTGTATCCACCAATACAACCCCTTCCTGGTAAGGCAAGACCCTGTATCCACCAATACCAACCCCTTCCTGCTAAGGCAAGACCCTGTATCCACCAATACCAACCCCTCCCTGGTAAGGCAAGACCCTGTATCCACCAATACCAACCCCTCCCTGGTAAGGCAAGACCCTGTATCCACCAATACCAACCCCTCCCTGGTAAGGCAAGACCCTGTATCCACCAATACCAACCCCTTCCTGGTAAGGCAAGACCCTGTATCCACCAATACCAACCCCTCCCTGGTAAGGCAAGACCCTGTATCCACCAATACCAACCCCTCCCTGGTAAGGCAACACCCTGTATCCACCAATACCAACCCCTCCCTGGTAAGGCAAGACCCTGTATCCACCAATACCAACCCCTTCCTGGTAAGGCAAGACCCTGTATCCACCAATACCAACCCCTTCCTGGTAAGGCAAGACCCTGTATCCACCAAAACCAACCCCTTCCTGGTAAGGCAAGACCCTGTATCCACCAATACCAACCCCTCCCTGGTAAGGCAAGACCCTGTATCCACCAATACCAACCCCTTCCTGGTAAGGCAAGACCCTGTATCCACCAATACCAACCCCTCCCTGGTAAGGCAAGACCCTGTATCCACCAATACCAACCCCTTCCTGGTAAGGCAAGACCCTGTATCCACCAATACCAACCCCTTCCTGGTAAGGCAAGACCCTGTATCCACCAATACCAACCCCTTCCTGGTAAGGCAAGACCCCGTATCCACCAATACCAACCCCTTCCTGGTAAGGCAAGACCCTGTATCCACCAATACCAACCCCTCCCTGGTAAGGCAAGACCCTGTATCCACCAATACCAACCCCTCCCTGGTATGATATATGTTATTTAAGAAGTAGAGCGTTACACAGACCTCATGAGGCTGCTGAGTGTTTGGGGAACCTCCTTCTAGGAATGGTCACACCCCAAAGTCCTGTCAAAACCCATTCTGAAGACCTTACAATAGTGAACTGAACCAGAATTTCTGACCCTTGAAAAGATTCTTTATCGACAATTTTATTTAAAAGACTTACTGAAGGACATTGTTTCCTGAAAGATTATTTCTGTCATTCTAAAATATAACAAAAACTGACAATAGTATGCTTTATAAGATAAAAAGGGGGTCAGGGACTGAAAATAGGGACTTATAACTCGATTCAGACCCAAAACCATTAGTGTGGTGAATGATGTGTGACATGTATTAAAACCTGATCTGCAGATTCACATAACATCATCTTCTGCCATCTTATCACAAACATCAACAACTGCACATTATATGTAAATGAGCAGCTGTTTCTGTGACAATTATTCATGATGATTAATTCCTGGTTTGACCTTCACACATCAACCAGCAGCCACTATTACTGCAGAGATATTTGTTCTTCGCCTCCTGTGAGTTGTATTATAGCGCTGGGGTGAAAGTCTGGATTAATTTATTGGAGTCGCTGTTATCAGCTCCAGTCTCTGCTGCTGCTAAATATATAAACGCCAGAGGACAGAGGCAATAAATGTGCGGTTCAGCGTCTGTCAGTCATCCGTTATTATCCTGCGTCTGCACATATCGCACAGTGATCTGCAGGACCTGTACACGACATTATCCTGTGATTATTTATAACACAGGACAGACAGGAAGAAACCAGGGGCTAGATTTACTAAGCTGCGGGTTCAAAAAAGTGGGGATGTTGCCTATAGCAACCAATCAGAGTCTATCTAATCTTCCCTAGAATGCACTAGATAAGTTGTAGCTAGAATCTGATTGGTTGCTATGGGAAACACGTCCACTTTTCCTTTTTAGAAAGTTTAGTAAACCTACACCCAGGTAACTTATACTGGGAGGAAATGTCCTGAATATTCTATAGATCCGGCCTTATATTGATTGGCATATTAATATATTGGTCGAACCTGACTGCCTCTAGTTCTACACTGATCAACAATAAAGAATTACCTCTCTGACTGTAGATCATGTATAAAGGGAACTTTACAACTATGACACATTTATAATAAAAGTCGCCAGGTGCTAACTATGAAATTCTGGGACCAATCACATTCACCACCTCTATTAACCAACGTCTGCTCCACCACTAGAACAATACAAGTCGCCAAGCGAACGCTTTGTAGTTTAGGGGTCTATTTACCAAGCTCCGGTTTTTGCCGGAGAGGGAGGGTCATTTTAGAATCAGGAGTATTTATTAAAGCTCTAATGACAGAGAAATCTCTGGTTTAACCCTGAATACTGCAGTCCCCAAAGGTCTCTAAGGTGATGGCAAAATTGCACAATTTATCAAATTGCAAAAAGCTTGTCTTATCGTGAAGCCTGATATGAGCTCAGGATGGCGTTAAGCTAATCTTACCTGCTTGTCTGCAGTCCCGCGGGAGAAAACCAGGGAGAGCCTGTTTTACTAAGCGTTGTCTCAGCTAATAAAATTAATAAGGAGCAGCCAACAGTGATAATAAATGTTATTTATTGGGGAAAGCCCAATAATGAATAAATAGACCCCTATTGACTTGTAATTACCCCATAACTCATCTGACGCAGGTGCCTGAGCTATAAACACTTTTACCCTCAGGAGAGGGTAAATATAATAACTACCCAGAGAAAATAATATATAGAGTCAGTGGGTCCTGCACCACTCAAACTCCTGGGCCCTATAATGCAATCTCGCCCACAGTCCTGATATTTGGCGACCAGAAGCATCTTGATGTGCTGTAAAGGGGCGTGGCCTCATTATATATGGGGGCGTGTGTGGGCGGATATAGGCAGAGTTTGGGGTGATTAGGGGCGTGGACTAATTTGTGCAGATTAACCATTCAGAAATATTGGTGGATATTCAGTTATATTCCGATTCCCAGTTAATTATAATAGAACATAAATAGGAAACAATGATATTATTACATTAAAGTTCTCATGCACAATAAATATAAAGCTATTTCTGTTCCTGTTTATAGGTGGAAATTCTTATTCTAGATATACACTGTGCGTAGTTCCCAAATATCTCTAATTTCTAGGCACTGTCCCAAGTTTCAAGAAATTAGTCCTGGAATGTTTATTTCCCTAGAAATGTACCCATGGTTCAATATTAACTAACTGTACAGTATAATTCCTGTACTCTCCATATTAGATGCTTAATACATTATTCTTAATATTTGGACTTTGTGAATTGATGTTTAATAAACTAGAATATTTAGGATGCAAACAAAAATAATTAAGTTCAGTTACCTTATGATGAAAATTGCATCCAGACCGCAGAGAGCAGCCACTCTGGAATACACCGGATCAGCAACAAAATGTCCCTGGAAATGATTTTATTATGTTGCCAATTATGCAGCGTGTTGTGTAAATATTGTGTATGAATTTTATCTGCTGAGAACGTGCTCACGCTGGGAACCACTAGATGTCCTCGCTGGGATGATTACCTGTTATTTCCTGTACATTGTAATCACATTCTCTATGGAGACTGGACCACAAGTCTCTAGGAGAAGATGTTGTGCAATTATAGTTGAATGAATGTGACTACAGTTACCAATGTAGAACATTCTGCATCACTGTTGTTCCTTTCTGGCATCGGTGCTATATTCCAGGATGTCTCAGTTAATACATTCTCCCAACTATCCTGATTTCGGTGGTACAGTCCTGATTTGAGGGGACTGTCCCAGCATCCCATGGGTGGGCATGTTAGGAGGTATGTCCTATGGTGTGCACAGCAATATAAGAGGGTTTATTTGAAGGGAGAGTTGGGGCAGCCTAGCACCTCAGAATCTTAGACACGCCCAATGGGGGCATGGATAAACCAATCACGATGTGGCCATACCCCCAACATGATGCGTTCATGGTCCCTTTAAGGAGGAGGCATGGTCCCCATCTAGGAAACACACATTTTGGGAGATATGGCTAATGATCGGCCTCCCTTGTATAATACCAGGGTTCATGAATCCAAATATCACACACCATATATCTGTATGAGGTTTATATCCTCTCAGTACTAGAAGTGGTGCTTCAGATCTGTCTCAAGTATATCCAGCTGCAGCAACAGCAGGGGCGAACGCAGGATTTAGAAGGGGGGGTTTCCACCCCCCCCTCCCCCAAAAAAAAATAGAGCGAGAGAGAGCGCACGCACAGCAGCTCCATTTCGGCGAGTCTGAATTCAAGAAGCATCCGCGGCAGTGCTGCATTATACTACAATACAGCACTGCCTAGTACGCTTCTTTGACAGCGCCGTGGCTACTGTACAGTACCGTTGGTTGGCGGAGGGGAGGGTTTCTGGAGAACCAGAACCCCCCCCCCCTGCGTGCACCACTGAACAGCAAACCAATCCTAATACTCCATATTAGACAGCGCACCCTCAGACAGGGCTCCTACCAGATGGTCTATACCAGGGGTGTCCAACCTTTTAGCTTCCCTGGGACACATTGGAAGACAACGAGTTGGTTTGGGCCGCACATAAAATACACTAACACTAACGATAGCTGATCATCCAAAAAAACATAGAAAACATAGTTAACATATTAAACTTACTTGGAAATGAAGTTAGTAAGAGTCAGGAAACCTGTTGCAGAATCATGATTAAAGCAGTAGTCCCATTACCAGCTGCAATTTAACTTACCTGCATCTGCCCCTTAGTGGGGTTCGGGGAATTAAATGCCAAAAACTTTTTTTTCCTCTCTTTCTGCACCCATGAATCATTTTTTTTATTGACCAGTTTTAAATGGTCACCGATATAGGAGCATCAGGAGGACTAATAGAAATCTACAGAGATTTAAAGATAGGGTGGTGGGAAAAATGGCTCATGGAGCAGCCTCCGATGAGGGTAACAGTGGGTGATAATTTCACCCTACTCAGCACTGCACATTTAAAATGGTTTAAAATATTAAAAATAATTATATTTATATTAGATACATACAGAGAACACAGCTAGTTCATAATTGCATGGTGCAGAAAGTCCAAATTCAGAGTAACAACAATAAGATACTGGATAATCTTTCACTGCTGCTGATAGTTCGCGCGGGTGACTCCTCTGTGCTGCGCTACGCAATGGATGTCGGGTGTGATGGCGTCACCCCCGACATTCACTGCGAGCACCGCACGGAGGAGGAGACCAGGGAGGGAGCCGGAGCGCCAGCTGACGTGACCGCAAGGTAAGTATTTTTTAAGGGGTTTTTTTGCAGGATATTTTTTTCATTAACAGCACTGTTCCCCTGCCACAACCGCTGGGCCACATTCACAGGCGGGCTGGGCCGCATCTATACCATGTACAGGTGGGTTTACACCATGAGCTGTCATGTGACGTACACCCGGGGATAAGAGCCCTTCTGATAGACGGGCTGGAGGTGCGCTGCCTAATCTGGGAGTATTTGCATTTGTTTAATACTCATGAGTCCACCATGGAGATAACAATGATTAAGTTACTTACATGGTAAGACGCCAAAGAGGAAAACTCTGCTTCTAAAATGATCCAGGAGCTGCAAACAAATGTTCCATGTTATTAGGACAATTTGCCCTTTTCTGCTACTTGATTCACAAATAGTTTATTGCTGTTGGATACAATGTTTCACTCTTGTTGCCTTGAGATGAGACTCAACGGTATTCTATGGATACAATTGTATGGACTCCAGGAAGAGCAGCTGAGATGTGTTTATAAAAAGTAACAAAATTAAAAAATAACTAATCGCCTGACAGATAATTAAAAACACACAGAAGGACACCCGGAGGATAAAGCAATATAAGTTACAGGAGGGTACCAGCAAGCCAGTAAATTAAAGACATCTAAAAGTTGGACAATCCCTTTAAAATATATTTTAAGGATAAATAGAAGGTCATTTCATTTATCATTCATCACACTATTTATTGATCAAATTAACATTTTTAAGTACAATTTTTGTTCTTTACATTTATCATATTATCCCTTATAAATTAATTTCCTGCAGTTCGCTTCACAAGTGAGTTTAAAATCTGAATTTTGAATCACAGCAAAACTAGATGGCAAATATATTAGCTAAAAAAAATATTTGTTTTATTTTTAATAATTTTAAATAGTAAAGTGAAAAAATAACAAAATAAGAAGACGAGCAATGTTTTTATAGCATGAGGTAATCATTGGATAGATTCTGCTAATTGAAGACATTTGTCCTATACTTATCATCATCACCATTTATTTATATAGCGCCACTGATTCCGCAGCGCTGTACAGAGAGAACTCACTCACATCAGTCCCTGCCCCCATTGGAGCTTACAGTCTAAATTTCCTAATACACACACTCAGAGAGAGAGAGAGAGAGACTAGGGTCAATTTGATAGCAGCAAATTAACCTACTAGTATGTTTTTGCAGTGTGGGAGGAAACCGGAGCACCCGGAGGAAACCCACGCAAACACGGGGAGAACATACAAACTTCACACAGATAAGGCCATGGTCAGGAATTGAGCTCATGACCCCAGTGCTGTAAAGCAGAAGTGCTAACCACTAAGCCACCTTGCTTATGTGACTATTTCCATCTTTTCTCGTTAATGGACCTATGCTAATTTTAGTTATAATTTTACTTCAAAAGTAGAGCACCCAGAACAGCAGGGGACAATGACAGATATTGTAATTAAAGGACAAAACATGTTCTTTTCTAATGACGGGAGTACAGAGACCTGAACATTGTTACATTGTTCTCACTTTCGGTTTTATTGCAGTATTTTTATTTTAATCATGAGGAGATTATCCAAAATAATAAACAATTCACAGATACAAAAAGTGTTACATTATTACGCAAATGGATGAGCTGTAAAATAGTAATGATAGGTGACAAATGGTGCAGCAAGTGGGATACGAGTCATTGAATAAATATGTTGGGAAACTTAGATTCTCTGCTGAGTTTACATAACCGTGGAGCAACGTTCTTTCCACCATATCTACCTAAGCTGGTTTCAGGGTGGCTCCACGGCTTGTCTTATAATGTATATCTTCATTATTGTTCATCTGTAAGGTGCAACGAAATACAGCAGCACCAGAAACGCTGAAATTTCAATACATACAACGTACAAAAAGTACAGACGAGGACAACAAAAGTACAGACGAGAGATGAGACAGAGGACAGAGATGGTCCTGGCCATGAGAGCTGCTCCCAATTTTATCAGAAGGGGGGTAGACGACTTTTGTATCATGTGACCTCCTCTGTGCCCTGCAGAAAGGTCACACGGCATACCCAGAGATACCCAGGGAAGGAGGGAGTGCACTCTGCTCCCCCACCGTCCTCTTTTGTGGCCCTCAACCTTGAGCAAAAGGGTGATGGGATCAGAGGTGTATGAAGCGGATGAGTTGGTGACGGCTGCAGGGGACTTGGGTAACTGCGCATTACAAATTAAGGTCCAATGCAAACCCAAGAGGGTAATACAATTCAGCGTGAGTTGCCTATCAAGTCATTTATACCGGGTAAGCTATTCAAATACAGGACCCGCGATGCTCATTGGGCCCAGAGATAGAGGTTGGTTACACTCATTTTTGCTCCCACCTCCAGCAGGAG
This sequence comes from Mixophyes fleayi, assembly GCF_038048845.1. Lineage (NCBI taxonomy): Eukaryota > Metazoa > Chordata > Amphibia > Anura > Limnodynastidae > Mixophyes > Mixophyes fleayi. The sequence continues at coordinate 2,175,166 of NC_134411.1, read as the reverse complement.
TGAGCATATAATTGGCGTAATATGTTGACACTTTATAAAGGTTACTAATAATAATTGTACAATAACAGGTTAATGTATCAAAAATGAAAATTAGGCATTGTGTATTAATACATTCATGACTAATGATTGCTTTTGGGGGGTCAGGTGGTGTCATTTTTTTAATATTTATTAAAGGTTAGTTCCACCCAGAACTGAAAACTGCATATTAGGTGAATTAGATAACTTATCTATGACCACAGAATATCATGTTTTACAGGTGTCAATGTCTGGTGCATTCTGGGAAGGTTATACTCTCTCCGGTTAAAGCACGCTTTTTCCATACAGCAGAATATAGTCGTAGGACAAGGCACTGCCGGTAGGAGTGAGGGGACCTGCTGGGGCCTGGGTATGTCATATTTCGTGAAAAGTTATCACTTATGGATCTTCACCTAGAACTGGTCCTTCAACAATTTGTACTCAGAACAATCAATATATGACAAACTTGAGATTTTGAGCACAGGAAAGAGATTGTTTAATTATTATCATTGCTGACTAAGATAAAATAACGGTTTACAAACCATGGAACTTGGAATCAGATTTACAAAACCAATCGCTTGAATCCAATCAGATTGTAGTGCAATGATATAGATCTAAGAACACCATGATCCTCGGCGACACAATCAACTCTCTGTTATTACTCTGCGCAGTTTACTAGTAAATAAGAGAATTGTTACATAATTGTTGTAATTGCTGTATTCACTCTTCTGGCTTCTAGCTGCAGACTGACATCAGTCCACATAATAAGAACAGTTTCTGAGAACCGTATCCTGCAGCTGAAAAAAGAAACCTAGTATTTTCATATTGCTATTTAAAAAAAATAAAAAACATAGGGACAAAGATCTTTCGAAATCAGGGGCCATAATGGTGTCGGAGATGTGATTTTACCTGCGCTTTTTACTAGCGCTAAAAGATAATTATACAGTTTTCAAATGCAGTTTGGAAATGGAACGGGTAGCGTTAAAAAAAAATACAATTCAAGTACTAATATAATATATATGTATAGATAATAGATAGATAGATATACACACACACATAAAACTACAAATAGGTTTGGCCTCACTTGGTGTAATGATTTTAGTTTCACACACATATAGATATATCTTGCATGAAAAACACACATAAAATGCACAACTTAAGTGTACAGTGGTACATAGCCTAAAGGTGGAGTTGGGTTACCCCAATAAGTTTACACTGCACACTACGGCATCACATAAATATCAGCACATACAAGATTCTAGACAGAATCTACCCGATTACTGGCTTCTACCACCAAGGCAGTGATCAAGCCCAAGTGTCATCCTGCTTTAGGTGGGCACCTACACAAGCAGAGATCAACAAAGACTTGAAAAGTTCAGCAAAATAACTTCTTATTCTGACTAGCAGTCGTTGTTTCCATACAACGGGAACCTTAAACCTCACCCACTCCTGCCAGGCTCCTAATGACTTGTGGACATCACTTTTACGTCCCCTCCGTTTACCATGGTGTGGGGATCTGGGTATAAGAAGAAAATGAGTCTCCTTTACTGTCTCAATTTGTGCCCCTTTATCCTTGGGGGCATTTTATGCAACAACCCCAACTCCTCCTCTTGGATCTGCGCTGAATATGGCTCCCTGAAGTCTGGAGATAAGAGGCACACACAACAGGTACCAACCTTGTCCAACAATGGGACAGAGCCACAGAAGTAAGAATGAATGTTGGCCTTCTCCTAGAGTTAACCCTTGTGTGTCCTTTCGAGCTACATGGAGCTCCAGGCCAACTGGCACTTCCAGTTTGTAGTGACCGACCATTAAAGCACAAAAAGGTATTACCTATAGTATTAGAGGTCTGGGACTGTTCAACTTGGAGGGAATGAAGCTCTATATAAAAGATCTTGGTGAACCAAAATCTGCGGGGTGGCTATGGGCTCCTTCATGGAATACAGATAGAATTAAAGTTAATTTTTAAATAAAATACAGAGTAGTGCCACATTGAAACATTCAAGGATGCATATAGAAGTGCCACTAACAATACGAGAGGGTCCTGGGGGGTGTAGGTTTTATTAATAGTACCTGACACCCCACCCTTATCACAGATACATATATTTAGTGTTGATACAGCCTTGAGTGAATACGTCCTAAGTAAGTAATTACATACTCTACATTTTCATGTCCCTCTATCCAATACTCAGTCCTCCAATAATTTTATTGCCAATGTGGGTGACTGGGAAAGAAATTAACACATTAAAATCCTGGTAATATAAAGCAGAGAGGTAAAGTATCCCCAATGTATGGTACAGGGGACGAACCACCGAAAGATATCCATAGATCGCACTTTCCCTACGGACTCCGCGAGGACAATTCCGGTCAACGCTAATGTTATACTTCAGGTTTTCGTTAACATAGAATGTGCCATGAACGCTGATCCAGACAATAACTCTCAGGTAGACGGATTCTCAGGGAGTTTAAACTGCTCCATTGTCAGATCCTTTCGTGTCCTAATTAATCGTTCACTCTCGTGGATTCTGCCAGAGATTCCCGCTCACCAGGCGGAGAATTCCTGGGAGAATAACAGCTTTAGATCTGTTTTTAGATCTTTATTTATAGTCTGCAACTTTCATCTACATCTAACGAGTAGTAAAATGAGCAATAAAAACAGATATTTACCCAACCATGACAAATACCCAGACATTACACCTAGGGGAACTGGGCTGGAATAATTGTGCCTTTTAGAACAGGTAATCTGTCTGGTTTGGTTGAAGAAGCCAAGAATGATTCTCCTGACATCTCTTCATGGATCACCGCTTCTCAAATCGTCCAGGCAATGTGCAAAACTTTCAGTTTTCTCCGTATGTCGTCCTACTTCCTTTTCCTCAAGTCACCAATGTCGGCAATGTCTATATATCATCCATGTGGTCCAGAATTAAGCAGTGTTGGAAAAATAAAACTAATCAGTAACCTGTTCATTGGCCGTTCTGAAATGCACAACTATAAATACTATAATATTATTGTCTTTTTGTATTATATATATATATCTATCACAAACACATTGTTTTAGATATCCCATAAATACAGTAAGTACACATTACAGTAAATATCAGGTAACATAGTGTAATACTTGTGCTAAAACAAGTGTGCCATAAAAACCTCAGTGGAAATACAAAAATGTAGAAAAACAAAAATCCTGTCCTTATGACATCCAGGGTGACGGACGGTTTCACGCTCCTCTTGTTAGTCAAGTGCTACAATCTGAAAGTCCTAGTAAGAGAGGTGTGCGATGGTTGTGTCGCACAAACACAGCGCACTGTGAATCGTTATTAAGTGGCTGCGAACCGAACACAATGAATCCAGATGCTCAGAACAAGATTAGATGCCGCATCCTCCTGAGGAAGTCACACATGGACGGAACACATCGGGCATATTTATAGGAAACCGAATGTCCTTAAGTTCCCATAATGAAATGTATAACAGTCCATGAAGTTTAAAACATGTTTAATTAAGAGGACCCCCCCCCCCCCACACACACACACACACTCACACACACACCACCCATCCCCATACACGCAAATTGCTTTATGCTAAAGCTGAACAATTCAATTTCAATTTAATTAGAGAATTAGTTCATTGCATGAGAATCATGGCACAAAACTGAATCTCAGAGGAAGCCCTCACTCAACATTACATTGTTGGTTAGTAACACAGGGTCATTAAGGGAAGTAAAGCCAAAAAATTGTGTAACTTTGCACTTGGCAAAACCATGTTGTATTGGAAGAGGAGGTACATTTATAATGTGATGCCAGATATATATTTGGGGTAGGACATGTCCTAGACCAACCTTAAACTTCAGTGTACAAATAAAGCTATCAAGTATTTGTGTGTTACATGAAAAAACAGCCAGTATTGAATTTATGTGCAATATAATAAACTTATTGGCACCCCTTGTATTGTAACATGGTCTGTCCAGTCGAAAATTAATTTTTGGCCTTACTTTCGTTAATGAATCAGGCTCACAGTCACTTAGCGATGTCTGTATGACAGTAGGCCCCATTTATAGGACCTATAGGAGCTTCTTGATGACTCGCCAGGAAACTTTCAGAATGAAGGAATAGAAATTCCTGCACATGCACAGAACCGCTGTCTGGCAACAAGTGACAACGCAGAAAGTCGGCCGTGACTTCATCCTCCTCATCATTGGAGGAGAGCCCAGACAAGACAGCCGAATGCTGGAGATCCGTAGCGGCGGGGAAGCCGTAGGAAGTCACTTAGAGATAAGGAGCGGTATGTCCGCAGGTGCAAATAGATGCTGCGCCTCCTGACTCATCATAAACCAGGTGTATATGCCGCTAATGGACAGGTGGACGCATCTCGAGATGTACACGGCTTTGCATATGGGCGGAAATACACTTGTTTTCTGTGATATTTTTTTAAAGAGTAATTTACTCCCATCTTCCTCCCAGGTCGGATGTTTTGCAGTAAATCCACCAACCAGGACAGGTGTCATTTACCTGAATTGCATTCTATGGTTTATGTTTTGGTTCCGCACATGCGCAGAGTAACACATACGGCACATATCGGCATTTACATCCCTTAATGAACGTGCTCAGTTATATTTACTGATACAATATGGTCCCAGTGGACTGGACATAGGATTTCCCCATATAAATCATCAGATACAATATATATATTTGCATGAAGCTTTCAGGACGCTGGCGGCATGTGATATATCTGGGATACAGCTGTGCTGGGCGCATATGAGAAGCTTTATCCGTGTAATCATCATTTCCAGCCCCACACAGGATCCACGTAGCAGATAAGGAGTTAATGAAACAATTTTGTGCAGCCAGTTCCCGGTGTCAGTCTGACATTGTTACCGCAGAATAAATAGGCTGCAGATCTGAAAACCATGAGATAACCGGAACGTTCTGCGACAGGTTTATTCTAAGAAAAGCTCCATGTCATATCGCTCGTACACCACAAGCTGCACAATTAGGACTAGTCCAGTATCTTATTCTTCCCTCTAATTATCACGTTTCTTATTTCATTACTTATCATCACTAACTGCAAAATGAGACATTTCCACTACTCAGAATTTGAATTTACTTTTTATTAGAGAAAGATGTTTTTTTTTATATATATCATAAAAAGCTAAAAATCAGTAACAGGTATCTGCTATTGTTCCCCCATCTCTCCATCTCTGTATTGCGATTGGTGTGTCCCAGCCCTAATCATCAGGTATCTGCTACAACTGCCAATGGTAACCGAGTATCGAAAGGGGTGTGTTGACAACCTCTCCCTGACACCACTCGCTGGGAATGGTGGGCGGTATGTCTCTGGTTAGGAGGGACGGTGGGTGGTAGGTGTCTGGTTAGGAGGGACGGTGGGTGGTAGGTGTCTGGTTAGGAGGGACAGTGGGCGGTAGGTCTCTGGTTAGGAGGGACAGTGGGCGGTAGGTCAAGAAAACTTTTAAACGATAAAAAATTATATTAACATCCTAAATGAAGACTTATTAGTATAACATACTGTCAATGATATTCCATCCAAGACATTTTAAAAGAACATTTTAGGGTTCCTCCAGTTTTATAGAATATTCCCGAATAAAATACATTATTTTACATTTTTTTATTGAGTGAAAAAAAATCTTATACACATAATTATCTACAGATACCAGAAATTAAATATACAAAATATAAAACTGTATAGAATAATGTGATAGTGGTAAAGACTGCGGGCTCTGACCACTTGCTAGCAAGACTACAGACAGGAATACGAAGATCCTTCTCCCATTGGATTCGAAATCACATACTCCTTCTTCAGATGGCGTGTCAGCTGCTAGGTAGTGAGCAGTGATGAGTCTGGCAAGAGCTGATAAATCAGCTGCAATGTGGCATCCTCATTAGCAGCTCAGGAAGCGGGGCGAGTATGGTTGATTAGCAACCTCAAGCACACGAGACTCAGAGTCTGTCAGGGTTGTATCCGGTATTAGCAGCATTGTTATCCCCGGAAAGGTCAAACCACAGTGAGAAAAGACATTTACTGCGCACACTGGAATAACAATGACTGACAGAGTTATTTATGTATATATAATGATGATACGTATCTATTGCACATTCTTACACATGTAGGGTTATCCTAATCCTCCATATCTAATCCTCACCTAGGAAGACATGGCTGCATCATTAAATGGGTATCTTTCCTATTAATTATATTTCTATGTTTGTAATCATTTCTAATTAAGAGATAGTTTCCTCTTGTTCTGAGTGGAGGATATTAGAGAGTGGGGGGTACTAGAGAGTGGGGGATACTATAATTAGGGACCTGCTCTTGGTTATGAATGTGGACGCCAATTAGGCGCATTTGTTTAAATAGAAATGTATTACACATCCGTATATATTTGGTGCTTTGTAAATGACCCTTTGTTCAGTAGAGGCATGAAAGATCTCACAGGGTTCTTTGGTGAGGTCATTGGACTCACATAAGGAGAATGAGATCCGGCTTTCATGGGTATCGAACCCCGGTTAGAGCGCCTATTGTATTTAATCTTGCAACTCGCCGGATGAGCGTGAGATGAAGAAGGAGTGGCTAAAACCATCTGTAGCCAATCAGAGCATTAGAATGTTAACAACAGCTCAGCCAGCCCTGTATACACATATATATATATATATATATATATATATATATATATATTACTACGCACAGCATTTATAGAGTACACTTCTATATACTCTCTCGCTGCTGTGAGACTATTGACTGCACCTTGCAAACTTTCCTGGCCCCCAATTAAGGCTGCATTAATGCAGTGTTTATGGCCACAGAGATAACACAAAAAGAAGAGGAAAAGCAGCATTTTCATCAGCTTGAACAGAGTGTCATTGGCAGCTCCAGAGCCCTGTAGGAGACGTGATAATGAGGACGCTGCCTCTCGAGATAGAATATAGCCGTGGAGCCGGGTGCTTTGCTGGAGAAAAAGCCAATTTCAATCCACTTGGAACATTAGCATTTTACAGACGGAGTTAATGCAGTTTAGTGTGTAATGGAAACAGCAACTTGTTTGATGCATAAATAATTATCTGCAACTCACACAGCGCGTCCGAGTTGACCTTGACGATCGAACGTCTCCTGGCTTCTCTGCGTATATATCGCGTCTCGCTCTGAAGCCTTCATTCATCTATTATAGTTCCTGAGCTGGTTTACTCGTTAGGCAAACTAGGATCCTGACTAGGGCCCTTGGGCACAAAGTGCCCCGGATTACACTAACCCCTGCACATGTGTGCGACAGAGGTGGAAATGGGAGCAATTAGTATCTTGCTTAGGGCACCATTGGATCTTAATTAGCCTGGGTCTGGGAGCCCCCCCCCCCCCCAGAGTATACCAGGTGACCCATAGACCCTGGAGGATCTCTCCTTGTAGGTGGTCAGTGGATCCATGAATCCTGCAATGATTTCATTTAGCTAAAACAAGACCCTGAGTTCTTAATCATCTTCCCCGCAACAGACCGAGACTTAGGGGTCTATTTACCAAGCATTTTTCCTTTGGTAAACCCCCGAAAACAACAGTTTTCGGGGGTTTACCGTGAAATCACTATGTACTATTGAAGCATCGCAGCAGATATCTCAGATATCTGCTGCTTTGCATTTCCTATCGTTTTTCTGAGCACTCCCCATAACAGTGTATGGGAAGTGCTCAGAACCGCTATGTATTAAAGGCTAACTAGGGAAAATTTTCTCTTTTTTTTACATGTTAATGTACTCCATCTGAAGCTGGAGCCATCTGAAGCTGGTGCCATCTGAAGCTGGAGCCATCTGAAGCTGGAGCCATCTGAAGCTGGAGCCATCTGAAGCTGGTGCCATCTGAAGCTGGAGCCATCTGAAGCTGGAGCCATCTGAAGCTGGCGCCATCTGAAGCTGGAGCCATCTGAAGCTGGAGCCATCTGAAGCTGGTGCCATCTGAAGCTGGAGCCATCTGAAGCTGGTGCCATCTGAAGCTGGAGCCATCTGAAGCTGGCGCCATCTGAAGCTGGAGCCATCTGAAGCTGGCGCCATCTGAAGCTGGAGCCACCTGAAGCTGGTGCCATCTGAAGCTGGCGTACATTAACATATCTGAAAACTTTCGCGCTGTCCAGCTCTGCTCTGAGTAGCAGAGTTGGACAGCGCATGTGTGGAGGGATCATGTGATCCCTTCCTGTCACTGATCCTGCAGTTTGCCGGCCAGGATGTTACTGCGCATGCACTAACTATTCAGTCGGCGCATGCGCACTAACAAAAAAAAAAAAAAGAGAAGATCATCGCAGCCTTTAAACTTGAGAAAAGACTGCGATGATCAGGTGAGTCACTTCTCAGGGACAGCAGGTTATCGGCACTGCTGTCCCTGAGAAGTTTTTTAATACATAGCCGTTACTTTTCAATCCTTATCAAGGAGATAAGGATTGAAAAGTATCAAGTCAAAAAAACGAAGGGTCATAGAGCGAAAACCTACAAAGTAACCTGAATTTCAATGTTCTTCATTCACTTCAGCGCAGACGTAAATGTTTAATCCAACATCTGTCAGGTAACTGAAAATTTCATCAACACCGAAATGTTTCCAATTATATAAAATGACCCGTGACTCAGTTTTGGCTCTTGATGTTGCTCTGAGCTTGGAGCCGAATGCACCGTGTAAATCTGTGTTCGATCATCTGGGGCGAAACAACGGCAGGTCGCCCAGTGACCCAACCCAAGGTAGCGCACTGTGAACCTTTCTTCTCCTACAATACTGCTCATTACTCCATTATACCACGTAGGACTGGACCACCAGGATAATGGGGGATCCCTGGTGAGCCCCCCCTGTTCCTGTAGGAGCGGAACGGACAGGGAAAGCGAGAGAGTTGAGCCTGTTGGTGGGGTGGGGGGAGAAGGCGTCCATGAGAAGGCGGAGCCAGCGACTACACTCTTTGCATATCTCTTCATACCTTTATATCAGCCTTAGACAACCTGCAGCTTTCTAGCTGTGATGGCACTACAACTTCCAGCATGCCTTGTAAGCCTTTTAGTATAAAGAAATGGGGTCATGTTGCAGTATCTAAGGTGTATGTATATGTATATGTACAGTGCTCTTGGGTCATAATTAGTGGAAACTCTGCCAGTGGCAGCCTCTAGGAGACTGATCCTTCTGACCCAGATATCGGGTCTCATAATGTCAGTGGGGATTGTGGATAGAATTCAAAATACAATAAATCTTAGATTCAGGTGGTTGCAGGTATCCGTCAGTCACAGATGGGGTTAATAATATAATTCTAAATGTTTATTTATTTTTTCACACCTAATTGCATATTGCTCTGTAAATGAGTAGTATTAAAAGCTACACGTATGCGTCATACTAGATAGCACATGACATGTGTGTGCCAGGAATATAAACGATAGAAACACATTGTATGTACAGTGTGCAATAAAAGTATCTGGATTTCTGTCATTTAATATTGTTTGAAATTTTAAATTTAAATTAAATATTTATTTTATATTTTATTAAATAATTATAGTGATTACACTTTTTATTTTATGATCCAAAATATGTATATGTGTTCTGACATAAGCTCTTATTGTACATACACTTGTGCGTATATTGCAGTCTCTGTTACAAATAGGATATAAAGTTGATTTTTTTCCTCTCTAGTTGATTGATTTGAAATTGTAATGTGTCTACACAGCAATTATTCTCTTATTAGTTCTACACATGTCCAGCGTTCACAGAGGATCATTAATAAGGATATAAATAGAAGCACTTTTACCTGCATTCATAGATTTATCTTGTAAGAGTTGTAATATAAATTATAAAGTACAGCCAATGATAGACAGCCACAAGCACTGTACAAAGCTGTAAATGACTAATGATCAAAATGAATATTATTATTATATTATACATTCAGGAGCTACACAGACACACGTGTAAGTGCTGCCGAGGTTTATCCAACCGGTCTACACATCACCCCCAGAAGAGGGAACGTACGGAAGGTGAGAATGACGGATGCTCCATTAGATCGATAGTTGTGAGGTGCGTCGGTTGTTTTATACATCACTGAAAAGTAACAAGTTATTAATAGTAAGGAAGAAAAACATTAGGAATAACAACTGCACCAATAAAACAGTATCAATGTGTTTAAATTAAGAATAAAGGCTAAGGGGCATATTTAAGAAAGCACGATAGTGCTCTTACCGGGTAATTAAGTTGCCTCCGTGTCCTCCGCATATTTATGAAAGGTGCATCGCAGCAGATATCATGGATATCTGCTGCTTTGCATTCCTCTTCATTTTTGGGAGCAGTCACCATTCAACAGTATGGTGACTGCTCTGGCCGAAATCTAACAAGTTCCGAAAAAACATTTTTTTTCGGAAACTTGTCTTGATAATGTACCAGCTGAGGCTGACGTACATTATCATAATTGGAAAAATCCAATGCTGTCAGCTCTGCTCTGAAGAGCAGAGCTGGACAGCGCATGTGTGGAGGGATCACATGATCCCTCCCTGTCACTCAGCGCGCTCTCTCTGCAACGACAGAGCAGGGATCTTTGTGCGCATGTGCAGTTCTTCGTATGCACATGCGCAGTTGAAGGTTGAAGAGGACCTGGAGGAGATCCAGAGATAGGGCTTCCGAAGAGGGGGGTAAGTGTGATTTTTTTTTATCACATATTCAGCAGTTTTTCGGAACTGCTGTTTCTGTGATCCGTTGTTCATAAATTTGAGAAATATCCATGCGATAAGGATTGATAACTATTTCTCATTTTTGCCGATGAATGATAAATGTGCCCCTAAATGTTCTCAATGACATTGTTCCTTTAAAGGGAATCCTTTTTGTGAACGCTGAATACTTTCTCTTTACAATAGGAAACACATTTAGGGAAAGCTTAGGACCACGTGACTTCCCGCCCCCCTCCCCTGCCCCCAAGTGCTGTGTCTTTAAAAACAAAAATTCAGTCTTAGATCTAATAAACAGGTTGCCAAAGCTATATTCACACCATAATCCTGAAATAGTGATTGCCTCAACCTGTACAAGTATTAAGGAACTTTACTGAATTGCAAAAAAAGCTCAGTGTACAAAGTTGTTATTGCAAATAGAATTACAACTCCAGGGAGTCCGGATAATTTCCCTTATTTCACACTGTTATCGGTTTTGGAATCAGTGACATATTCTCCTAGCAGCTGTCACTATACAACAAGCCACTAGATGGCGCCAATTGCCTAATTTTACACAACTAATGCAGTTTCCTACTGGAACTCAATGTGGAAGCTTCAACTCACACTCAGGTGTAAGAGAAGCGGTCTGAGGAGGGGACAGCCTCAAGTCTGTATTATATGTGTTCTATGGGGGACAATCTGTTCTATAGAAAACAGACGTTTGCATTTATTTCTAAACTAGCAGAAAATGACAATCAGATTAAATGCAGTTTTTACAATCAGCGCACACTGACACCCTGACCAGTCCCAATAAGAAAGATATCACTGAGCATCATACCACGATTCACTCCAATGTAAAATAATACAAATAATTAGAGCCGGTTTCTATCTGTCTCTTCATTTACTTGTTTATGATTAAAGTGATTCAGTCCAGTACATAGCTCTACATCAGTCCTCTCAGAGTCTCATTAAACAAACCAGACATTTACCTGTAACTATAAACAATTGAAAAAACTAAAATAAAATGGATGAAAAATAGTAGAATGTTATTGTAGCTCCACATCGGACATCGGCCTCGGTAACTATTCAATACATACTTGACAAATCTCCCTGAATGTCAGGGAGACTCCCTGAAATAGGGGTGATCTCCCTCACTCCCTGAAGAGTCTGGCATTCTCCCTGATGCTGAGCCAGTACAAGACGTGGTTGGCTTCGCCATCTGTGACATGATGACACAGTTAAGAAATTGTGTCCTATGTCCATGTATTGATGCCTATGGAGGTGGCCATTTTCATGGAGACCAAGATTTGATCAAAGACCGACAGGTAAGACAACATGACTTCAGTAATGGAGACAGAAATGTAAAAGACACTTCAGTCTCTAGAGATTCATTAGCTGTCTTTCTTTAATGCATACTTGCCCACTCTCCCGGGAGACTCCCACAGTTCTGGGAGACCTCCCGGGCTCCCGGGAGAGCAGGACAACCTCCCGGTTCTTGCCCCTGCAATAGATAAGTGGTGGTGGGGCAGGGCTTAATGACACAAATATCACGTCATTTTAGCGATTCGTTAAGCCCCGCCCCCACACGCCCACCTCCCCAGGGATCTCCCTGAAGCCAACGAGGAAGGGTTGACAAGTATGCCCTATTCTATGGGATGTGCGAGAGCCTGTGTGAGGTACGACGGCTGCCGGACCTGGTCGGTGTCAATCCGTAGAGAGCCATAAATGTTTGCCTGATGTGTCACACACCTTAAACGCCTGGAGCCTAATTCGTCAGGTGTAAGTGATGGTTATTGGTTACGACGGCCGTGTATACAGGACATTACTTCAGATCCGCTTGTAGTTGGTACCGACGTGCGTGTGCCCGAAGTTGGTGTATTTTTCTTAAAAAGGGAAACACACAATATACTCGCTTTGTGCCTTAATGAATTAGGTCCCTTTATTTTGCATCTAATACCGGATTTATTACTGGCTATCTTCCCAATTGTAAATGATACTGACTATGACGGGGCTACATAAATAAATGATAATAATTAAATTAAATCTAATTGATTTAATTACATATGAACTGTAAACTCCATATAATTATATTCGGTACATGAAGGCATCTGCCTACGGCGGCATTATTCCTGGGCCGCAGAGAGTCGGATTTGTCATATATATATATATATATATTTGCTGGTGTAAGTGTGATTGACATCAGCTTGCATAGTACAAATATTCATTTAATAAAAATCTTTATTCATACTCATCTGTGGGATCCTACAACCAGAATTATTCCTTACATCTGACACTAGATCAGAGACTCCCACCCAGATAAAGACCCTCACACATAATATTTCTACATCAACCTCAGCTCATCCAGAGTTAATATTGATGATTAAGAATTATAAGTAAGTTATAATAAACAATAAAGGTAAATGGATCTGTAATAACTACAGTTATATGCAATAAATAAAACCTACCTGTGTCTGTTCTCCTTCCTCCTGAAGCTCTCTCTCATCCTGGACGTCCGCCGGCTGGAGGGGATACAGACCCTGTGACTTATATACACTGACAGGTAACAGCACCGCACAGAAACAGGGGAACAAGGTCCAGATAACTGACAATAAAGTCTTTTTAAAAGAAAATGAGCATAAAATGATGTAATACTGATCAGAATATATTTATATTCTCACTAATTATATGGACACTTTTATCTCATTAAATGTATCAGTCCACAGACGACGGAGAATGTGTCCAGGACAGACGTCACTGCGGGTCAATGACCAGCGGCACAAATTGTATCAGTTCATGTTTACATAAACCTGGGACAGAAATGCAGAGGGTTAAAGACACTGATTATAGAGAGAAAAAGTCCAGGGGCAGCCTGGGCTGGGGGGCAGAGGGGCGTCTGCCGCCCGGGCCGGTCCCATAGTGGGCTACATCCAGGGGCTGGGGGACAGGGGGGCTGAGCTGAGCAGATTTCACTAACCTGCCCCTGCCACCCCTGTATGTTACCCAGCCAGTGGCCATTTAGGGGTCCTATGTTAGCCTGAAATTTTGTCCCCAACATTGCACCTGTAACATACTGAGACATAATGATATGAAAATGACCCCGGTCGTTGTAGAAACACCATTATGGGAAGATATTATTCTTTAAAATGATTATTTGTCCATGAAATTGCTGTAAAATGTAGCATTTGATTAACTACTAGAAATTTATGCCCTAAATGAACTTTCAAGACACTACAGACAATTAAAAACAAAAACATAGTAATTCCTTCAAAATATTCCTACACTCATCATCTCCCACATTGACTATCAGTTACTGGACTAGACCAACCTGTAGCCAATCAGAGCATTAGAACATTACCAGGAGTAGACCAATCTGCAGCCAATCAAAGTGAGAGGGGGGCACGAGGAGCGGATTCTCCATACCCCCGCCACCAGCGCTGTACAGAGAACTCACTCACATCAGTCCCTGCCCCATTGGGGCTTACAGTGTAAAATCCCTAACACACACACACACACACACACTAGGATCAATTTGTTAGCAGCCAATTAACCTACCAGTATGTTTTTGGAGTGTGGGAGGAAACCGGAGCACCCGGAGAAAACCCACGCAAACACGAGGAGAACATACAAACTCCACACAGATAAGGCCATGGTCTGGATTCGAACTCCTGACCCCAGTGCTGTGAGGCAGAAGTGCTAACCACTGAACCACCATGATTGAGAATGGCCGGACTGTGCCATTGACACCTTACATTAGGGACCAAGCGGCATTCTGCACATACTGCTACAGGGGGTTGCCTCTGATTTAATAACCTTTTAACCCATTCTTTACTGGTCTTCCCCTGAACTTTGGTCTCTCTCATTCTTTCATGTGAATTTATCTGAATTTATATTATTATTTTCTATATCTATATATTAATAGCATAAATACTACTTTTATAAGTGACTTATTTCTATAATGCTGCTGTATGAGCAGGGCACATCATATACCAAATCTAAGGTCTGGTTCTGTAGATTCGCAGAAAGATATTGACTTTTCAAGTGATTGCATCATTTGGGAGTTATTTTCGCAAAACTTTTGCCCACCATTTACAACTATGAATTACCATTGTCCTCTGGAAAATGTGACAGTTGACAGTACACCAGGGCACCTGCTGGGTGACCTGAAGCATGTGACCTGCTGGGTGGTCTGGAAACTGTGACAGCTATTTGCAGCCCTGCTGTGTGACCTGGAACATGTGACCTGATCGGTAGTCTGGAAATGTGACAGTTATTAAATTCTGTTACTAATTTAATTTAATAAAGTAATTTAGTCATTACATTTTAGTTTAAGACGGTTACTGCCGGGTTTCTCTAGCCCATTTTATTTTTACAGACACCCTACTATCCCAGTCTATGGTCTGTTAATGCGATCGCATAACAAGAAAACCAAGAAAGATAATTTATTGATTAAAATAAATGGGACTACTATTATTTTTGGTTGGGCGGGGGATATATGTAATATAACTTTGATATCTATATAGGTATTTATGTTTATAAGCTTTTCTTAAAAAACGAACAAATATACAAACAAGTTGCATGTTTTCACGTATGTGCCCGGATCCCACACACAGCTCTGTGTTCTACAGTGATAAGTTACCCTTATTTCTCTGGTTACAATGTATCACTCAGCTGCCACGGTGATAATACAATGTTACATTGCAGCAACAAGCTATTATGTATCACAGCAAAATAATTATAATTATACATTTGGTTTCTAGTTAAGAATATCTAATAGTGTCAATATTATAGTACACGTCTGGTTGTTGTACATTTCTGTTATGTAATGTAACCTTTTCTGACAGTTTCTGTACATGTGTCTGTGCTGTGAGGGAGAATCTGGTGATCCTTAATTCTGCTGGTTTCCTTAGTAACGTATTGTAGTGAGGCAGGTGGAGGGCTCACGATGAAAGAAATCACTTTTCAGATTAACACAATATACAAATTAAAGAATGAATGGAACCCTGGAGGTGAAGGTGTGGAATCGTGGTCACACAAAGATGAAACATTATTCCCAGTTAAATAAACATTGAGGACAACGAGCAACAATCTCCATCCAGAATCTGCAGTGACCGCGCACTGCTTTATGTAACTGCTGATTGTATCTCTATTTACCTTGTCGTCCCCACATCCCACTCAGTGTCCTCTTATCTCCCTTACGAGAGGAGCCACTGTCTTAATAAAAAAAATAATTATGATGATTACCATCAATGTGGGGGTAAATTAGGCTGTTGGTAAATCTGCTTTCCTGTGTCTATAATTAGCAAATAGGAACACTTCTTGATCTTTTCCAATTCTCAGTTTGAAATGGTTATTGATAAATTCTATAACTTTGTTCCAAACTTTCTTGATTCTTTTAAAACTTCAGTTCACCAATTTGACTGTTGAGTTTTGCATTTCAGCTCCGTCTAGTCCTCCCCCCCCCCCCCCCCGCCACGTGTTTACAATGCATTCAGTTAATTACCTTTAAATGAACCTCCTGTAACGCAGAAGAAGGGATTTTATTGTGGTCTCAAAATATTTTAGCAGAGGTTCCGAGTCATTTATTTTAGGGATGTCTTTTTGGGATGCCTCTAGTATTTTCAAACAAACTGAGCAGGGCTTGTTGTGAATAAGATGAGAGTACAAGTATCTTATTCTAAAGGGTAAATTCAAATTGGCGCGAGGAGACAGATTGCGTCTCTGGAACAGTCTACATCACATTGAGTCACAGTTTTTACAGAAACCCAGTTTTTCCTTCACGTCTTGTAGAGATGTGAAGGAAATGAGCAGAGATTTCTGTACCGTATAATCCTGCAAGATGTTCAGCCAGACACTGAGGCGAAGCCAGGCGTCACCTCGCAAATATATATAATATATATATATATATATATATATATATATATATATATATATATATAATCTGATTACTGGTAATTTCAGACTTTCAAACCCTTGGATGGAATAAGTATTTTATTGCCACTGTGCCCTTGTTTCTCAAGCCTAGGACTTTGCTATTTTCTACCCTCAGGGTGAAATCTTTGTTCCTTCATATTGGGGAAATGTACTGGTCGTTTCTGGGTTTTTTTGTTGATGAGAATCCAGAACTTGTAGTTGTCTTTGAATAGGACATTTCTGTGTCTGAATAGGGAGCAAAACGCTCGTATTCTAGTGCGTGATTTGTGACGCTCTCCTGATTCAGAAGCAGCCGGATATCCTGAATAATGACTCTGGGAACACGATCATCAACATCATCATCATCATCATTTATTTATACAGCGTTAGCAAATTCTGTAGCGCTTTACAATTGCGTTGTCGCCCTGTTGTCTGTTAAGCATTGTGTCTATTTTGGCTTTCTTGTTTTATCAGAGAAAACAGGAGAAGCGCTTCACACACTTGTCTGCATTTGTCTGGGTTAATCTAAATGGAAATATTTGGATAGGATACTTCCTCGCACCTCAAGACCTCAAACGTTATAATATTCCATAGGTTACTCTATTACCACCCTCTACACAGCTAACACAAGACAACAACCCTCTGACCAACATAGCTGTGTGACTGAGCATACAGCCCACTCAGTACTTTGTAACCTTTGCATTCTAGCTGGACAAATATTTAATATGATGTAGCACATGTCCTGTGTATCAGACCATTGTCCCATAGATTGTAAGCTTGTGAGCAGGACCCTCTTACCTCTCTGTATTATGTGTGTATTACCCAGTATTGTTTTATTACTGTGTGTTCCCAATTGTAAAGCGCTATGGAATCTGTTGGTGCTATATAAATAAATGATGATGATGACAGGATACGATAGTTTGGAGAAGGCGGAGCTGCGTTGGTGGGCAGCCCACACTCACCTCACACACTTCCTTTCCTCACACAACTAATGCTGCATTAACTGTGTAGAGTTTGTATGTTCTACCCGTGTTTGCGTGGATTTCCTTCCACACCCCATAAAAAATACTAGAAGGTTAATTGGCTGCTGACAAAAATGGACTCGTGTGTCTGTACAGCGGTGCGGAATTGGTGGCGCTATTTAAATAAATAGTGATGATGATGAGGACTACGTCTTCCTGTGCCTCTGCTGGTTCTCATCCTACCTATCAAACTTATCCTTCAGTGTTCAGTTTTGTTAAGAATAGTTTTAGCTTCTGTCAGTGGGAAATATTTTAGTGGATAGTGCATTATGGATTCTTTGAAAATGTTGCAGGCACTACAAGTTCCAGCACTAATCTAGGACTGTATATACGGATACATGGACACACACACACACACACGTGCCGATCTTGAACTACAGCAACTGAGCCTTATCAAAACCTAAAAAAGATTATGCTTAGTAGCTACCAATTTTTATGCCTGATACTAAAATGTATATTTATGTACCTCTATTATTAGGTAATCACACTTCTATTAATCCTTCTCCTATGGGTGCACAGAAATATACACATTCATAGGCAAACGGAGGGGGGGGGGGGGTAACTAGTGCCTGGAAACCCCCCTCCAAGCCTGGGGCACTGTATAATTGAGGTGGCTGGACCCTGCTTCTGCTTTACATGGCCCTGCTTGAAAAGCGAGAGCTGTGTGCACCTAACAGTAGTGCATGCAGCATTGTCCATGTATATTATGGGGATAGGAAGCGTTGGAGAGCAGCCAAGCACTATCTAAAATTATAGCCACGCCCCCATACATGCTGGTCACACCCACTGGCGGCGTTGTGTGGAAACCCCCCTCTACAAATCCTGCGTTTGCCCCTGACATTTCCCCCACTTACTAAAACAAATAAAATGCTCCAATACCAAGCACAACAGGTTTAATGAACAGAAGACATTTAAGCTAAAGTCCCTTTTCGAGGACATCTTGACAATCCGATTACCCTTTATCAGGAGCCAGAATGAGGACATTTCGGATTGTAGCTCATAGGAGAGAAATCCTGACATCGGTGCATTTACAAGCGCTCGAAAACTGAAGAACCTTTGAACGTCTGTATTAGTCTAAAATAAACTGTTAAAAATCTGAAGGGGGAAATCGGCATCCCCAAATTGTATCATTTAGGGGAGGTCAGTTTTAAATTATCTGGGCATTTAGATTTGGGAGGGAGGTGCGTCCTAGCTCATTTCTAAATCACACCTCCTTCCACAAGGAAATCCACAAAGGCTACGTCCTCAATTCAATTAAATGTATAAATAATCCTCTCACAGCGAGCCTTGTCATTCCTCATGCATTTACTCATGTCAACATCTACATTTTACTATAATAGACATCATCCAGGGGAAAGTAATTTACATAATATCCAGCCCCAATGCAAAGATTCAATAACAGTTATTAAGCTTCCTGCCTCTTAGATTTTAAAGTGCAGATCACAGTTCTAATCGTGCCAACTCTTGTGCATTTTTCAGCCAACAAGATGCAATAATTGGGGCTATGTTTAAGCAGAATTTACTGCATATATCCAGTAAATAACTTTAAACCTTCTAGTGTATCGACAAGAAGAAATTCATGAATGAAATCAGAGCGTCTCAAGGGTAACAATCACTGTGATCCAATTTTTTGTTTGATTAAGTCATTCTCACAGACTTGAGGACGTTGTTTCTCCAAAGACCAGCTCATTAATTTGGGATAATTTTGGTGTAAAATAGCCCCATTGTAGACTGATTGATTGAGTGGAATAAGAGAAAAATTATCTCAGCGTGGAAGAATTTGTAATACTTGGAATAGAAACTAGAGGTAAATGAAGTTGCAGTAAAATGTTGCTCAAGTCATGTTTCGCTGCAGAACGCGTCATTGCGCCGAGATGTGTGGTTCCAATGATACAATCTTATTGCTTTTGATTTCCCGTTTCCACTATATTTGTGACTTCAAATTTCTAAAAATTTATAGTCTATAAATTAATCTGGAATAACAACAGTCAATTCCATGATATACTTAAACGAGAGGCGAATCTTAATGTATTTCTTCCTGATAAAATACTTTATAAATAAATAACTAAATTCTGGTCTCTGGTGGGTTGGTTTTAGTCTCAGACTATGTACATAGAATATTTCAAATAAATACAGCTGGCGGTTTAGGGCAGCAAAAAGACAGCAGCTGAAATTCATACAATTTTGACTCAATGTACCACAGTTACTTTACTACTGGTAAATTTTCTGCTTACTGGTTTGTAGTGGCTAATAGTGATCACTGTGTGAAAATTCCTCCATCCTGTCTAGAAATTCATCATTGCCTCATTCTCCGACCGTGTATAGTACTGACAGTATAAGACAGCATAGGTGCAGCTGCAGCATAACTGTAACACAGCAGCTGAAATTCTTACAATTTGCCATTGATTTGGTGTAGCAGAGCACTTACTTTACTGTTTTAATTTTTGTACTCTGTCCTTGTTTTGTAACATTTCATCATTATCAGTTTTGTCATTAGTAATTGTGAGATCAAGGATAGTCACTGCTCACGGTTTCAACACTCCTATAAGTTCTGTGATCCCAGCTGCCCAAATTATTTTAAAGTACTAAAAACGTGACCTCACTGCTCATGCACCCCCAGAAGGGCACTGAGGGGTCCCAGAGATGACGAACAGGTAACGCCTAAAAATGTTGCCATGGGATCCGACAATGTAATTCCCCGTGTGGGTTACATTTTTAATTTACAGCCACATAAAAGCACAGTGCTTACTTATATTGGTTACATATATATACATATATCCCTTTATTTGCTTTTTTACTAATATTAAACATTTGAAGAAGCATATAAAGACAGTGGTAAAACACAGGCCAAAAACATGGCTGTTAAAAGCAAAGGAAACAACTACTGTACTTGTACTTTGAGCCACTGAAGCAGAAACCCATATTGCCTTGATGAAAATAATCAAGCTGAAAACAGCTAAACAAGTTCTATGGAACCGGCTGAATTATGCATTGGTGTTACCTCTCTCCTCTCCCTTTAACAGGAACAGCACATGAAAACCAGAAGTCTGTAATGCCCTTATATAGTATCCTTCTTGATCTTGGCACAAATTCAGAGGCACCAACAACAGCAGCCTTTAGTCAAAAGCAAGTCATTTGTTGGTGCCACTGATGGTTGACAAGCCACAACCTCTATTACAAGTTAACAGAAATGGCATCTGAAAGCATACAATTACCCAATTCTGTAAAGCTAATTCATAAGATAATGATGATGCTGTTGAGGTAAAGGCATAGCAATAAAGGGCAGGTAGAGTTTACTTATATTTAGAAAAAAATAAAAAAAACAGATGTAGAAAGAGTGCTTCCCTTCAATGCAGTTCAGTTGGTGTAATGATGATTATATTATTATTGTCATCTGTGATGACGATAATGACGAATCAGCAGCTTTACAATTAATATCTCAGACTCAGTCCAGTCAATAATAGTGATGAAACAGTGATGATCTTTTGATTGATAGTAAGGGTTAGAAATAGAATGTGTTAGATATATTTGCTATTTAGTTGGAAATACTTGTCTGTTTCATGACATATGATAATTAAAAATAATTGCCCTTTTTAAAATCAATTCTGCAGAATATTCTCTTCATTCAGCTTTTGGCTGCAAAATGATGCACTTTTCCACAGAAAAAGATCCTGTTCCGCTGCAGACTTTGTGCACACACAGTTTTGCTCAGAAAGAAAGGAGTCATTTCAAGTGTTACATGGTAGAACAAACACATCTGACAATACAGCAGGAAGGGTCTGGGGGGCCGCAGGGGACGGCTCGGAGGGTCTTATGTGACCCTAGAGCTGCCTCTTGCCCATCATTGTTTTATGGTGTTTCCGCCGGAACAGTTTTGAGTTTTCTCTCATCTATACTATAAACCAATTAGTTTCTACTTTATCTATTTGTAGTAGTAACAATCTGACACATTGTCTGAATTATATATACAGTCATTTTATCTTCATTATTTCCCAAATCATATAACTGCCTGGATAAAGTTATGAAGCCATATTAGGCTGGAGCTTTAAGGTAAATGTTCCCTCTGGGATGGAGCCCCCGTGCCGCCGGTAAGCAGCGTATTTAGCAGCCGCTACGGTTATAGTGACATTACCAAAGAACGTCAGGACTACAGCAGAACGGACATGTTGCTGGGTGATCTCACCCTATAAACAGCTTATATGCAAACTGATAAACTTACAGTTGTTACAAATCCTATTCTTAGATTTTTAGGGTTGTGCAGAATTTCTGACTCTCATAAAAACGTATTTCATAGTCAAATAAATCAGGACTTCGGCCACGCAACAGAGAATTTCTCACCAACTATAAAATATTAAACATAATTAAAATCATGGCTTTATTTAGAATAAAACAAAACGTAAAGTTGAATTCTATACAATATTACTCAACGTATACCAAAGAAAGCCTCTGAATGCACCTCATCAAGTAAGATCATACATGCCAACTTTTCGCTTGTCCCCTCTGGGATCTGATCAGGTGGCAAGCTTGGGAGGGGGTGTGGTAATGAGATCTGTAGCCCCGCCCCCTGCAGCAATTCTTGGCATTGTGTTGTGGGAGTTGGGGTTTAATGTTGCGAAAGTCAACATTAATCTCCGTCTTTGCCAGGGTTCCCTGAAATTCCAGAAGGTCATAATTTTCCAACTCTGTATCATCATCAGCTATTTATATAGCGCCACTAATTCCACAGCGCTGTACAGAGAACTCACTAACGCACTCACATCAGTCCCTGCTTACAGTCTAAATTTCCTAGCATACACAAAACACACAGACAGAAACTAAGCTAAATTTAATAGCAGCCAATTAACCTACCAGTATGTTTTTGGAGTGTGGGAGGAAACCGGAGCAACCGAAGGAAACCCACGCAAACACGGGGAGAACATACAAACTCCACACAGATAAGGCCATGGTCGGGAATTGAACTCATGACCCCAGTGCTGTGAGGTAGAAGTGCTAACCACTGAGCCACCGTGCTGTGTATAGACCAGTGACACAATTCTAACGACAGCATTTCATAATCATAATAAAACTTATTATTTTCATTTATAATTGTGTTTGGTTTGATAAAATGTCTTGAATTTGCTCCTTGACACATCAACATACAACCCGAGAGACAAAGCTGGAAGTGGAGATTGGGCCGTATGACCTGTAGAGTAATGTGAATAAAACTCTAAATATTTATCACTTTTAAAAGGTAAATTATTTCAAATGTTTCAGATCTTAGGAAAAACTCTCTGGAATATCAGACAAACATAATTAACTTCTTCTTCATGCATGACTATAAAACATCCCCTCAAAGTCATTGTGAACAGTATTTAAGTCACCAGTGCAGTGAACTAACAATCCTATATAAAAATACTAAAGAGCCGGATATTGAAGAGTTAACAGCTGGCTCCTATTATTAATAATAATGAGTCAGCACCATTGTGATTTGTAGTTTCTCCCCCCTGTCCTTGTTAGCGGATTGTAAGCTGCGCTGCCCACACATTGTGCAATAGAAGGTAGAATGGATAAATAAACATTTACTACCATTAGTGAGCGGGATGTAATATTACAGCCTAATAGAACTGCGCAGTTTGATGTTAGGCAACGACCGCGGGACCATCTCATTTTCCTGCCAAAGAAACCACAATTGTTGCGATTACCCAGAGAATTTGCAGCATAAGACAGTGAATCGGGAAAAACACGATAAAACATTAAGCTTTGCCAACTTCAGCTCCCACAAGCCAAGGGCCAACATGGGAAGGAACATTAACTAGAGGAAAATGGAGTGTCGCTAAATCTATTGTATGGAGAAAAAGAACAATAAAAAGGTAAAACTGTTATTTTTGTACAAGAGATAATAGAATTGTTACAAATGAACAATGCAGCTGAAATGTTGCACAATTTCGGTTGCGACGTAATAAAAGTCAGTTTGCGGAGCGTGGCCCTATTGCTAAGTAACTGTACATGGATATGAATGGCGTAATACGAGTACAGGGCAATGGGCAGACAGATGTAGATCTGATGTGTGGATCAGACACAATGATGCCTCTTATTATGCAAAAGACATCGATAAAAACAAGATTTCATTTTGCAGTAAAAGATATTTATTGGATGTATCCTGCAGTGTTTTGTGTAGTAGAAACGAGCAGACCTGCCCCCGAATTCATCAGTGCGCGTATCTACTGATCCGTTCCTTGTTGAATTCGGGAGTACACAGACCCGAGTTACGTGATTCTGGAACAAACGCACATTGCGCTCATGGCCCCATAGCCTCTGCCTTTACCTAGATTAAGCTTAGTGCTCCCTATGGATCAGCTATCCCCGGTGCAAGTAAACTGCTGCTTCTGCCAGTATTGGAGCGAGAAGCTGACACTTCAGATGACCAAGCTGTTTATCCCAACCCTGGCTAATCCCGGATCTAAGGAAAGAATGGTCTTAAAAATCACAAGAGGCGCAAGACACACAAAATACTCTTCTCTGTCGCTGTAGCGTACACGGAGCAGTTCTAGGACATTGCATTGTGTAATATTATATTCTGGCTCCCAACAAGCTGATGCTTCTATCAAATGCTGCAACTAATATAACTGATAACCAGGTAGACACAAAACACAAGACTTTTACTCATCAACAGTTATCTGAAGCCTGTACCATGTGATCATCAGTTGTGTATCTCTACCCACAATTCCTGGCTGCATTTGAACCAGTGTTTGTAGAATTGCTGATCTTGTACTGTCTGTCAGTAGATGACTTAATGACTCACACATTTCTTACAAATACTTCACAGATCTCAGCATCTCCCTCATTATGTCCTACACATACTATGTCTATGTCTTACGGAGGTCAGAATCTGTGTCCTACAGCACAAGGTAAGGATACGTAGCAGTTCCAAATTAGGCTACAGGTCTGGGGTCTATATCCCCTAAATCCCCGGGAGTCTGAGGATTTCTGACACTTGGATCATGTATAAAATATACATACACCCCCCTCCCCCCCCCCCACTAGCTCTGATATTGCTGCCATGTTACATTATATAGCAGAGCTCCTCACAGTGATTGTTGTACTCAATGTTAGTTTGTTTCACATTATCACTGAACAGCAGCAACTATTTACTTATTTTTCACATTATGATTTACAAAACTATCTGGATAAGAGATTCAAAACCTCTAATATATACAGGTCCAGATTTTTACACCCCACCCGTGACTTTCACCACAATTAATAGCATCTCTAATATTATATATATATATATATATATATATATATATATATATATATATATATATATATATATATATATAGGAAACCTCTAGTGGGAACAGAAGGGACACTCTGTGACTCTCCTTAAGTTCCTATAGGACCTCTCCGAAAGGTCAGAGCCTTTCATTCCAACCAGGGCCCAAACCTAAAACAAGTATAAATTAAAATAGTAAGAGTTTTATTATGATTATGAAATGCTGTCGATGTTGGAATCGAGTCACTGCTCTATACACAGCACGGTGGCTCAGTGGTTAGCACTTCTGCCTCTCAGCGCTGGGGTCATGAGTTCGATTCCCGACCATGGCCTTATCTGTGAGGAGTTTGTATGTTCTCCTTGTGATTGCCTGGGTTTCCTCCGGGTGCTCCGGTTTCCTCCCACCCTCCAAAAACATACTGGTAGGTTAATTCTCTTCTCACAATAAGTGGCCCCAGTGTGTCTGTGTGGAGTGAATGTAGACTGTAAGCTCCACTGGTGCAGGGACTGACATAAATGATTAAATATTGTCTATAAAGCACTGCATACCATGTAAGTGCTATATCAATAACTGTTAATATTATAACATATATATTTAATAAAATTACCTTTCACACGCTCTATTTAGGACCTTATATTTCTTCTAGGACAAATAAGAATTGTGACACATAATTACTATCTAAAGACAGATTATATGTTTATTAACTGTCATTCCTGAAAGATCAAACTTGTATCTCATCCTTTTCTATGTACAATTATCACTGTGTTGTAAAATAAAAATGCAAAATACAATAAAATATACAAACAATAACACACAATGTAAAGCGTTAGAAGACTGTGATGTAAACAAATAATCTATCTTCTGAACAGGATGACCAGCTGTTCTCATATTGCTGGATCTGATTGTATCACTGATCACCTGACACATCCTTGTTACATTGTTACACCGAGAACATCTCAGGCTTTGGTGCACATTATGATACACATGTAATTGTCTCTATCCAGCCTTATAATTGTAAATACAGGGGGGAACATTATGGTCAAATAACTAATAAAAATGTCAGATAACTAAATTTCAAACACATTAAACAACAAACAAATCCTTGCAACATTTTTCAGTTCCAATTCCTTCTCTATAGATCATGTATTATCCTTCTATATTCTAAGGCATTTACTAAGACTTAAATTCTCATAAATTCTTGTGACGCACCCTGTCTTATATTATGTATAATGTGCCCCCAATACACTTGTATTGTGTATAATGTGCCCCAATACACTTGTATTGTGTATAATGTGCCCCAATACACTTGTATTGTGTATAATGTGCCCCAATACACTTGTATTGTGTATAATGTGCCCCCAATACACTTGTATTGTGTATAATGTGCCCCAATACACTTGTATTGTGTATAATGTGCCCCAATACACTTGTATTGTGTATAATGTGCCCCCATTACACTTGTATTGTGTATAATGTGCCCCCAATACACTTGTATTGTGTATAATGTGCCCCCAATACACTTGTATTGTGTATAATGTGCCCCCAATACACTTGTATTGTGTATAATGTGCCCCCAATACACTTGTATTGTGTATAATGTGCCCCCAATACACTTGTATTGTGTATAATGTGCCCCCAATACACTTGTATTGTGTATAATGTGCCCCCAATACACTTGTATTGTGTATAATGTGCCCCCAATACACTTGTATTGTGTATAATGTGCCCCCAATACACTTGTATTGTGTATAATGTGCCCCCAATACACTTGTATTGTGTATAATGTGCCCCAATACACTTGTATTGTGTATAATGTGCCCCCAATAAACTTGTATTGTGTATAATGTGCCCCCAATACACTTGTACTATATGAGGAGATTGAAAATATGTCTAAATATCGTCCAAGTTTTTACAGCTGTAATTGCCAAGATAAATTTTAAAATATCTTCTTGTTGTTTCTCAATGTCAACAATCAAACGATAAATAAATATAGTCAGATAGACATAATAAACAGGGTAGAATTGGACAATATTTACAGTTATAAAATCAGTATACAAATAAGTGTAAGATGGGCAAACGATCTGAAAATCTGGGACACACATGAGCAGCGGAGCTTTAAATAACAGAAAATTTCTCATTGATTCTCTTCTGCTGCCTCTATCCTGAGGTCCTTTGTGTGGGGAGAAATCTGGCGATTCTATTGCAGCGCTACCACCGGCGGTAATGCCTTGATAGATAGAGCGAAACGGAATAAGACCGTACATATAGCCATCATAAAGGGTCTTTTTTCCTTTGATAAATAGACCCCATAATTTGACCAAGATGAAAGCAGCAACAGAATTTCCCGTTTACATATTTGTCAGACTGTAGCTATATTCACCTATGTGCTTGTTCTGATACATATAACGAGAGGATGACTCCAGTTCAAGCAGAAGAGTCGCCTAATAGCCGACTCGCCAGGTGTTCAACTAGTGATTACCGGGGTAAGACCGGCCGTGCTACATAGATACGTTACTGTTCCTCACCTCCACGAGATGATTGGAGCAGAGCTAAGCAGCGGGGTAAGTACGTGTAACACACACATAATATATATATATATATATATATATATATATATATATATATATATATATATATATATTATATATATATACTCTCAGTCCTGGTGATAAAGACACATATATAAAGGCTTTGGTAGCCTTTCATGAACATCATATATGATTTCTGCTTCAGATGAACTGGAATAATTTTTCAGCTAATTAACTGCTCCCTTGGGAACTATAGAATGATTTCATTTATGTCACCATAAGACATAAAATGATAAAACGAATATTTATGGAAGAAGTTTGAGAAAATAAAATTATATTTCCAGTATTCACCGTTATTAACAAACTGCATCACGTGGAACAAGATTTATTATATAGCTTAAAACTATTTATTTACATACATGGACCTTGTGTTGTATACTAGTCACCATAATGGGCTCTGTGTTGTACACTAGTCACCAGAATGGACCGTGTGTTGTATACTAGTCACCAGAATGGGCCGTGTGTTGTATACTAGTCACCAGAACGGACCTTGTGTTGTACACTAGTCACCAGAATGGACCTTGTGTTGTACACTAGTCACCAGAATGGACCGTGTGTTGTACACTAGTCACCAGAATGGACCGTGTGTTGTATACTAGTCACCAGAATGGGCCGTGTGTTGTACACTAGTCACCAGAACGGACCGTGTGTTGTACACTAGTCACCAGAATGGGCCGTGTGTTGTATACTAGTCACCAGAATGGACCTTGTGTTGTACACTAGTCACCAGAATGGACCGTGTGTTGTACACTAGTCACCAGAATGGACCTTGTGTTGTACACTATTTACCAAAATGGACCTTGTTTTGTACACTAGTCACCAGAATGGACCGTGTGTTGCATACTAGTCACCAGAATGGACCGTGTGTTGTATACTAGTCATCAGAATGGACCGTGTGTTGTATACTAGTCACAATAATGAGTATAGTGCTGTGCACTGAGGGGACCTAGTACACTGTGCATGTGGAGAAGGACAACACATTTAAACAAAGGATACATTTTATCATTTATAGATATTACCAGCTTCTGATACATATGAACCTTTGTTTACAGGAAAGGATTACATTGATATATTGTTTCTTTCAATGTTCCCCTGATTCAACATACAGAGTTGAAGGTGAGATGTGTATGAAGATTCCTGGAAGAATATTCACAGACAGCCTCTCGCTCTTCACTCTAGAACATATTAACATAGGAATTACAATAATATTACAATAATAGCAAACACTGAACTCGGCAGATTCCGCTGCTCGTCCGTCTTCCCAGAAATAAGTAGGATGATTACGGAGAGCACAGGACAATTACTGCCGGAGCTGGAGCCTCATTCTGCTGTCACAACACATTTCTCACCCGAAACACGTCCCGGGAAGAAGGCTCCTCTCACGGATTCAGCCTTTTATATTACATCTGCCTGTACATAAGGCACTAATTAGCCATAACGGAATCCCATCCATTACTCCTGTTACGTAATCTTACAAATAATTCCACAATAATAGCATTTGGCCTCATTATTATTATAATTAATAAAGAAGGACAACATATTATCGAAAACAAATTTGTGTATAACGATTTCTAAAAAGACAAAATATTTTTCCTACCATAAAATGATAAAACTGACAATTTATAATAATTAGTGAGTTAAGTTTCTATCACCTCTCCCCAATATCATTGTACTGTATCAGTGGTCCCAGTCAGGGGCAGACGGCTCTATGTCTGATTTGCCAACAAATTCAGCTTATTAATTTGCCATTGCATCTCTGCAACCAATCAGCAGTTAGTACAAGCCAGGCAATGAGAGCAAGCGTCTGATTGGTTGTTATCCCTAAGTGCAAATTTTGCACCTTAATGCAATGTTAGCAGAGGAGACTTCGCACCGCAGAGCACATGGTAACGACGGTACTATAATACAGATATAACATCCACCATGACAGGAGGTAATATAACTTCTCCCCTATCTGGCATCCAAGATGGACACTGGGAGCAGAACTGTGGATCATAGAAACAAATATTTATGCAAAACGAATTATTCATGTTCAGTTGGCAACATTTAAATACATTTTTTAATCTGCAATTAATGTGAAGAAGCTACAAAATATTACCAATATTACCAGTAGATCCTGCTCCACCTCATTGTTCTCTGCAGTCCTTCCTTTGTTCTGGTCTTACTCTGCTTTGTCAGCCTATATCTAACTCGACCACTCTGGCCCACTTCTGGCCCCCGTTGCTGCCTTCACCTCTGCGCTTATTGCACTTACCCTCTTCTTGCCCCTTCTCTCATTCCCAGTCCCCCCTGTCTCTCACCATGCCGCCCCGCTCCTTTCCTATACCCATCCTCTCCTCTAGCCGCTTTCTCTCGCCCAACTCTCACTGCCCCACCCCTCCCCCTCCCCCTCGCTCCATCAACCCTGATAATCTCATCCGCATATCCCCTCCCTCCCTTTCTCTTGTGCCCTCTGGAACTCCAGGTCCATCTGCAACAAACTTTCCTCCATCCATGACCTCTTCATCTTCAACTCTCTTAATCTTCTTGCCATCACTGAAACCTGGCTTACTTCTTCTGATACCGTTTAACTTGCCGCTCTCTCCTACGGGAGCCTCTCTTTCACCCACTCCACCAGACCAGACGAGCGTTCAGGAGGCGGAGTGGGCCTCCTCCTATCCCCTAACTGCACTTTTCGTGTCATTCCTACTGTACCTTCCCTCTCCTTCTCCTCCTTTGAAGTCCACGCCATCCGTCTCTTCTCCCCCATCCACCTCTGTGTCTCCGTCATCTACCGTCCCCCAGGCCCCTCCTCCCTTTTCATTGACAACTTTGCCGCCTGGCTCCTCCACTACCTTTCTTCTGACCTTCCCTCCATCATACCTGGCAACTTTAATATCCCCATTGACAACTGTTCTGACCCCGCCACCATTAAACTTCTCGCCCTTTCCTCCTCCTTAAGCCTTACTCAGTCGACCTCTTCCCCCACCCACCATTTTGGTCACTCCCTTGACCTTGTCTTCTCTCATCTCTGTGATCTCTCTGACTTCTCCAACTCTCCCTTCCCACTATCTGACCACCACCTCCTCTCCTTCACTCTATCCTCCTCCTGCCTCGCCCAAAGCCACCCTCACTAGACCTAACCTGGATGCTATTGACCCCACCTCCTTCTCCTCCTCTCTCGAAACTCTTCTTTCACCCCTTCCCTCCCTGACCTGTCCCGGCCAGGCCTCGTCTCTCTACAATCACTCCCTCACCACTGCCCTGGACGCTGTTGCCCCGGCCTCTTCTATTCGCCGACACCGCATTATTCCCCAACCCTGGCACTCAAAACTCACCCTCTTCCTCCAAAGATGCTCTCGCACTGCTGAACGCCTCTGGAGGAAATCTCGCTCCCTGGCTGACTTCCTCCACTTTAAATTCATACTCTCTTCTTTCTCCTCTGCCCTCTCCCTCGCTAAACAATCCTTCTTTAAGTCCCTCATTTCTTCTCAGTCCTCCAATCCCCGCCGCCTCTTTGCCACCATCAGCTCCCTGCTCTCCCCCCCTCCCCCTCCCGCCTTCCCTCTCCGCTTCTGACTTCGCCACTTTCTTCTCTTCCAAGATTGAGGCCATCAGACTGAACATCTCCTCCTGCCCTGCTCCCGCCACCCTCATCGCTTCACCTCCCCCCATTAACCAACTCTGGTGCTCCTTCAGCCCTACAACCGGTGAAGTTCGCTCCCTTTTTCTTTCCTCTCCACCCTCTACCTGCCCTCTCGATCCCATCCCCTCCCACCTCCTTCGCTCTCTCTCTCCAACGGCCTGCTCTTACCTAGCACACATTTTCAACCTATCACTCTCCTCTGGTGTAGTACCCTCCTCTTTTAAACATGCTCTTATCTCTCCTATCCTCAAAAAACCCAATCTTGACCCCACCTCTCTTGCTAATTATCACCCTCTTTCTCTTCTCCCCTATGCCTCCAAATTACTTGAGCGGATTGTCTGCAGCCGCCTAACCAGGCACCTTGCGGACAATTCCCTCCTTGACCCTCTCCAATCTGGCTACCGCCCCCTCCATTCTACCGAAACTGCCCTGGCCAAGGTTACTAATGATCTCCTATCAGCCAAATCCAAGGGTCACTTCTCCGTATTCATCCTCCTTGACCTCTCTGCAGCCTTTGACACCGTGGACCACCCCCTCCTGCTGCAAACTCTTCTTTCTCTCGGCCTCTCTGGTTCTGTCCATGCCTGGTTCGCCTCATACCTCGCTAATCACTCCTTCTCTGTATCCACGTCTGGTTCATCCTCCTCCCCCTACCCTCTCCCCGTAGGAGTCCCGCAGGGCTCTGTTCTTGGCCCTCTACTCTTTTCGCTCTACACTTCCTCCCTTGGTGCTCTCATCTCCTCCTTCGGTCTTCAGTATCACCTTTATGCTGACGACATTCAACTCTATATCTCCTCTCCTGATCTTTCCTCCACCCTCCTCGCTCGGGTATCCGACTGCCTCTCCGCCATCTCCTCCTGAATGTCTGAGCGCTTTCTCAAAATCAATATCTCTAAAACTGAACTCATTGTCTTTCCTCCGCCCAGACTCCCATCCCACGATGACCTCTCTATTGTCGTCAACAACACCACCATCTCCTCTGTCACCCAACTTCGCTGCCTGGGTGTCACCCTCGACTCCTCTCTCTCTTTTGCCGCCCACATTCATTCCCTTACCCAAGCCTGTCGCTTCCAACTACACAACATCGCCCGCATCAGTCCTTTTCTCTCTCAGGATGCCACCAAAACTATCATCCACGCACTCATCATCTCCCGCCTTGATTGTTGTAACCTCCTCCTCACTGGCCTCCCCCACTCCCGCCTCTCCCCCCTCCGCTCTATACTCAATGCGGCCGCAAGACTCATCTTCCTCTCACGCCGCTCCTCCTCTGCTTCCCCTCTTTGCCTTGCCTTACACTGGCTCCCCTTCCCCTACAGAATCATTTTCAAACTCCTCACCACCACTTACAAGGCTCTCTCCAACTCTACTGCCCCTTATATCTCCAACCTCCTCTCCATTCACACTCCTGCCCGCTCCCTGCGCTCGGCCAGCGACCGCCAGCTCTCCTCCACTCTTATCACCTCTTCCCACTCCAGAATCCAAGACTTTTCCCGTGCAGCCCCCCTTCTCTGGAACAACCTCCCTCGTTCCATCCACCTCTCTCCTACTCTGTGCTCCTTCAAGCGTGCACTCAAAACTCACCTCTTCCTCAAAGCCTACCAACCATCTACTTAACCCCATCTCCTCCCTTTTGCTCGTCCTCCCTTCTCTCCTCTTGCCTCAACTGGCTCCTCTTGTGCCTGGTCTGTTTACCCTCCCTTAGGATGTAAGCTCGTATGAGCAGGGCCCCCTCCCCTCCTGTCTCCATACCTGTTCTTCTGCTCCGTCTTTACTGCATATGACTGGCTGGAATTTCTGAAGTATTGGTACTTTTTGTTCATTGTTCTGTATGGTTTCACCCTGTATAGTCTACTGTTAGTACTGTGTGCGGCGCTGCGGATACCTTGTGGCGCCTAACAAATAAATGATAATAATAATAATAATAATAATAATAATAATAATACCATGCAACAACAATTAATTGAAGTGTTGGGGACACTGAATCATCGGCTCAGAGATTGTTTCCAGGCCTGAGATTGATTATTAGGAGAAAATCAATTAGTTTTGTTCGTGTGAATACTTAGTTTAGTCTCACACAAGGTCTAGTCATTAAACGCAAGTGACGGATCACAAATTACTTGTTATAATGAGAGGTCTCTAAGAAGAATCATCCTGTGATTACAACAATGAATCTTCTGCACAAACTCCCAACAGATATTTCTCCTCTAAGATCTGATTCAATGTGATCATTACAACTCTATGTACAACCGTGTAATACTGGCCTTGTACAATGAGGATTGGAGCAATTTAACATCAAACCGAACGTACACAAGAAATAGATACTTTGTAACTTCTAATTGTTCAATGATCTATTAAACTCTCAGGACTGTCTCGGTTTTAGATGTTTCCTGGATAAATTCAGATTTTTTTCTACGTGTACAAACTTCAGAAGAAAACTGAACCAAATATCTAAGCTAGATCATTAGGAAAAGCACCTTGTAACACTTACATTGAAAGTTCCATAACAAGATAATGACATCATATCACACACAAACAAAACGTTATAATGTACAATAGGACGTGACCCTAAAGACATTTAACAACAATCATTTCAATAATCTTTTGTCTTACAAGTTACTGAGCTGTTAGCACCTGTGTTTGTTAATGTAATTATGAAGCATTCTCAATTGTTTATATAAACATTGATACATTTCCTGGGGGGTGGGGGTAGCCCTTGGTATTGCCAGCTATGTGTAATGAGATACAATAACAATACTTCCATATATTTTCTCCTCCAGACAGCAAAATAAAGGAAAAGTTGTCATTTTAGAAGTAACACTGTCCATGGAAATGAGAACACCCAAATGTAATGACATGTACCCCTCTATCCTATACCCCATCCTCCATTATTATACTGCGCAAAATAGATGGCTTGTAAAGATGAACTTGTGAAAATAAATAAATTCCAATAAAAGTATTTTAGAAAAAAAAAGGATTATTTCCACTTCAGGAAAGAGTAGCTGCTGAATCTCGCCCACCCATGGATTACCCGAAATCTTCTGTACAGATAATGAAGATTCTCTCAATGTGTAAATCTCAGCGGCAACTATTCAGCAAGACGGCATTAATTATATTCTATATCTGTTCTCATCATTTCAGGAGAAATTGCCACCAGTATAATGACACATTCTCATTAATCCCTACAGCAGTGATATATTTCTTTAGTTCCTTTACATGTAGATCCCTACACCAGATAAATACGTATCTGAAATTCGCAGAATCTATGCAGATTCATGGTGCGTGGGTCTCTATAATTCAGTTTTGCTAGTACTTCATCCCTCCCCACATAGGTCAGCCGAGTGACCGGGACAACGTCCCAGAAACTGTGTCAAACATACCGATGGTTGGGAGGATGGGACAGACGCTCAAATTGGGATTGACCCCCCTATAATTTCTGCACAAACTAGCAATTTTCAAAACAGATAACTTTTTCTAAGTGTGCATTTAAGAAGAGTGCTCTAAGATGCATCCTGCTGTACTTTTATCCCAATATTTCCAATAGTGATGGTTGGCGGAACTAAACTTTGTATATCTGACCCACACTCAGCCAGTGACCTTAGCAGATCATCCAAGTATCAAACTATTCTTTTGGTCATGCTGAGACCATGCATCAGAACACGGTACAATATTCAGTAATGGTGTGCTTGTGCTGGTAGGGCAGTGCCCATGGGTGGATACTGAAAGTATAATCCAGTTTATGTATATAGACCTGCCAATTTAGAGTACTCACCCACTGCAAGAGTTATACCCCCCAACATTTACAGATTTGCATTTGGGAGGCAGTGAGAATGGGGTGTAGTAAGAATACTTGTAGTGGTTTGCTCCAACCAGTGTATTAAATAGATCTTACTGGGGACAGACAGCTGTTCATAACCAAGGATGATTCTCACGGAGGTCATTCAGGACTTAATAAGCTGGAAACAAATTATATATACTCTTAGAATATCACTCCATTTATGTTTTCTAGGGAATTATACATAAAAAGAACCCAGTACCGCCCATATCAGAAATCCCCTAATGATTATTACTATGTGTATAAACAGCCTGAATATACCCCCCCCCCCCCCCCCTCACAGGGCCCTAGAGCCACATTAATGCCAGGGTCTGCGTGGCGCTAAATATAGAAATACAGCGAGCGACGGCAGCTGAGACCACCCAGAGTCAGTGAATCATATAGAAGCTTCACTTAAAGGGGCACATTTATCATTAATTGGCAAAAGTGAGAAATAGTTATCAATCCTTATCGCAAGGATAAGGATTGAACTATTTCTCACATTTATTAAAAAGGGAACACAGAAACAGCAGTTCCGATAAACTGCTGTTTCTGTGATAGAAAAAAAATCACACTTACCCCTCTCTTCGGATGCGCTGTCTCGGGATCTCCTCTTCGTTCCTCTTCTTCCTTCAATTGCGCATGTGCAGTGCACGTGCGCACAAAGTCCCCACTCTGAGCGCGCTGAGTGACAGGGAGGGATCATGTGATCCCTCCACACATGCGCTGTCCAGCTCTGCTCTTCGGAGCAGAGCTGACAGCAGTGGATTTCTTCAATTCTGATATTGTACGCCAGCTTCAGCTGGTACATTATCAAGACAAGTTCCCGAAAAAAAATTTTTTTCGGGACTTGTTAGATTGTGGCCAGGAGCAGTCACCATTCTGTTGAATGGTGACTGCTCTCAAAAACGATCAGGAGTGCAAAGCAGCAGATATCCATGATATCCATGATATCTGCTGCGATGCACCTTTAATAAATTTGCGGAGGGCACATCGGGACTTTAATTCCACGGTAAGTTCACAATAGTGCACTACAGTGATTTGTTAAATATGCCCCAGGCTCTCTCGCCGGCCGCAATCAATTTGCTTTATAGAAAAACATAAAAATAAGCTGTATTTAGCATTTGTTTCCATGTTGTGATTCATCAGTGCATAACATATGTCCAGGTAACAACCTGATGAGCTCACGATCAGATTTAAAGAGCATCCGTCACTTACACAAAGCGGTTACTGGATGTCTGATATCCAAGCATATGTTTATCACATGCCCCATCACTTGGGGGCGCTGTGTGAGATAGGATCTGGATGTTACTGCACCCAGGGCATCTTTATCATGTAGGAACCAATGAGAACGCCAGTGAGGCTCATTATACTACAAGAGCGTTGTCTCTACAAGGTCTCTTTCTCAGGCTGCAGCTTAGAACGCCGGGGGGTGGATGTTAGCCGGCGTATGATCTACGGTATCGGGAGGACCTGTCCTATAACTTAAATCGCTGTCAGGGTAAATGTCTGTGTCCTGCAATCAATGTTAAAAAAAAAGTTTCTTTTTCTGTTTTAATTCATCATCATTTATTCATATAGCGCCAGCAAATTCCGTAGCGCTTTACATTTGGGGACAAACACAATAATAAACAAACTGTGTAAGACATACAAAGAGGTGAAAAGGTCTTGCCCACCAGCTTACAATCTATGGGATTGATTTGTAATCACAGTATGTGCGCTTCCACTTCATCTCTACATGTCTCTACCGGTATCTATTGTAAAGACGTCACTCTCGTCTAGTTACAGAGGTAATATAGGACCCTATTTATGAAGAGATCTCTTATCCCCGCTATTTGTAAATAAAAGTCTCACTGAGGCAGATCCTGGCTCAGAGAGGTTAGATAACACCAGTCCACCGTGTCTACTGCCTTAGTGACGTCCTCAGCTCCACCCCACACATCCAGTTCCTCACGCTGTCGTGTCACCTGCTCCTTCTAAACAATGCTGGAGTATGACCCTTCCTCGCTCAGGACATTACTAAACCCTTCACCTGTCTCTCATTATCTCCTTTATCTCAGGAACGCGTCAGGATTGCGCCCACTTGTACTGCGCATTCCAAACTGGAACGTAAACCACAGAGTGCACGCACTGACTCTGTGAACGCAGACCTGGAGGACTGTTCTGTGCACTATATACTAATCAGTATGATCTAATACTTGCAAAGCTGTTAGTGTCGTTTGTTAGATTAATAAAGTGTGATTTGTATCTTATTAACTCCAGAGTTACGTCTCTTACGTCCACCATCCTGGAGGAGAAAACAGAGATCTGTTCCCCAAGAAGGACAAGAGAAGAGATTTCAAGTGCAACATTTATTTAAGAACTATAAGGACACGGCTACAAAAGAAACCGGGTTGAATCATCATGTATATATTTGGATATATGGACACTATATGCACGGCTGCCATCATGTGCTATTTTAGTTTATATAATCAGTGTGATTGATTTGGGACTTTATGGTTAAACATTGTATAAGTGAGTTATCTCCCATATTATTAGATATATAAAGTGTCACTTGTTTAGCTCTTGAGACTGTGGGCCTGATTAATTAAAGCACGCAAAACGAACAGGTATACGCACGTCTGTATTCAACAAGGAGCGGATGTGAAGATACGTCTGATGCCTCAGTGGTTAGCACTTCTGCCTCACAGCACTGGAGTAATGAGTTCAATTCCCGACCACGGCCTTATCTGTGTGGAGTTTGTATGTTCTCCCTGTGTTTGCGTGGGTTTCCTCCGGGTGCTCCTGTTTCCTCCCACACTCCAAAAACATACTGTTAGGTTAATTGGCTGCTAACAAATTGACCCTAGTCTGTGTGTGTGTATATTAGGGAATTTAGACTGTAAGCTCCAAATGGGGCAGGGACTGATGTGAGTTCTCTGTACAGCGCTGCGCAATTAGTGGCGCTATATAAATAAATGGTGATGATGATGATTATGAATACGGGTCTAGGTCTGCTCTGCTCTAACAGATAATACACTGCAGGATACATCATATGTGGAATATAAAGTCCGAAGAGAACGCAGGGAGAGACAAAGCGTTTCAATTAATGTCACCTGTTAATAATATAGTCATTAATGATAAAACATAAAAAAAATATCGTATGGTCGGCTACTGATCATGCGCACTGTAATTGTGATCATTATGCGCAAAAAATCACCAGTTACACTCCTTAATGATTCAGACTCTGTATATTTTTGTTTCTATTTGGGGGGGGGGGGGGGGGGGGGGGTGGACACCTCCCAATCTGACACCACTGACCCCCACTACAGGGAAAACTGAGTGCGACTGACAACACATCTATACTAAATGGACCTCGCCTGCCCAGAATTAGCCGCCTCTCCCATTTTAAATCTATGGATTATTTGCCTGAAGTGAAAAGATTACATTGAAGCGCTGAGCGATAGGAGATCCTCACACTACACAACAATAATACATCTCACGTCTTAGTGGAAATAATCAGTAAATAAACGAACGCTGTATTGAGATGAATCTCTAGACGGCGCCCGTGATAAGATCACATTGCATTTCGGATAGAACCTCGGACAGAAACAGAAAGTCCTTAGTACTAATATAGTAATAAATATAGATATCCTGATTGTATAACTCACCTTAGACAGTGTTACTTTCATTTCTTCATTGCACATATTGATCCACAACACATTGATCTGCAGATCACGGACACTATAGAATTTGATGCTATAGTTTTATAATAAATTGTTTACTAAAACCAGGACGCTGCTTCGTGGCTGGGATTAGATTATTTTATCAGAAGCTGAGATGAATCAGTTCTGTCTTGTTCAGAATTAGGCAGAGTTTGTCCTTTTTGGGGGACAAGAATAAACTAGAAGAATATAATATAAGTAGTTCACTGACAGCTGGTGGATCTGCTAAAAAAATATTGTATCCTTTGCCTTTAAGCAAAATAATTATAGGGCCTAGAAACGAAGGTAGATTTGTTTTTACAGTTTATTCTATTTTATCTATTTGACTGAGGGTCTGATTCATTAAGAAATATAAATACCGATTTGTGCCATAGTTTCTGTAAAAATGCTCTGCGCACGCCCAGAAGTGAACTATACGCTAATGAACACAGCAACGTCAAATTCATCTTCGAGAGCAAAGTACCCTTATTACAGCCTGGGATTACATCAGTAAAACAGGGAGGATATTGGGCGTATGCACAGTGTACAGTGAGGGTGTGCCAAGCTCCAGCGCACGCAGTAACATCCGATACACATTATGTACAGTAGACATTAATAACATCCTAATAAATGTATTTTATGTTTTTTCATTGACTATATTATTAACAGGTTACATTAAATATTTTTTTTTTCCCTGTGCATTCTGCCAGGACTTTATATTCCACATATGCTTTGACCGTATCCTGCAGTGTATTGTATATTAGAGCAGAGCCTAGACCTGTATTGCACAAGTTTCTTCAGATCCGCTCCTTGTTGAAAATGGACGTGCGTATACCTGAATTATGTACGTTTTGGCAAAAAAGCAATTTATATGTTTTTCGTTGCTTAATGAATCAGACCTTTAGTGTCACCTCGATCTCAGACAGCTAATACCCCAGACACTGTCAGACCTAAGTCACCGTGCTCGCTGACTCTCCCGGAATGTGCAGGAGATTTCCGAAATAGCCGGTGACCTCCAGGACTCCTGAGAGAGTCTGATGATCTCCCTGAACCTGGACCAAGAACAGAGAAGAGGTGAGCAAGCCCATCGCGATGACGCGATACGTCACATTCCGTCAAAGGTGGCGTGATGGCGGGAATTCCATCTCCTCGCCCTGCAGTGGGCGCGTCAGTACGACACACAGGTCTGAAAAGTTGTCAAATGTAAGTTACACTGGATCTATCTGTGCTGACAGGTAGGGGGGATCTGAACCTGAATCCTCTCTTTACTCAGGCTCTGAGGAGGCTGCTGGGAACAGGCGAGATGTAGACTTCAGCTGGAGGTTAGGGTTATTTATGAAGCAGAAACTGCCTCTTTCTCATGGTTGAGGCGTTTGTAAGGTAAATGTTAATTTAAGAAAAGCTTTAAACAAACTACTGCATTAAACTGCAGTCTTCCCAATACTCGATGGGGACTACGGTCTGGGCAATTTTATAAAGCTCCAAAAATCTTAGCTTTTCGGAGCTTGACCCCAATGGCCATTCACCAGCCATTCAATCCCATGGGGAGAGTATCGAATAAGAGGGATCTTCGGATCCCTCCCCGCAGCATCGCTGCTCTTCCCTGCGCTGTTTATTACAGACGACAACGGAGGATGAGCCCCCTTAGGTCATGGATGGACACAGTAAAGACTCTGGGTCAGAACAAGGAGTCTTCTTTAGAAAACAGTCATGGCTGGGACGACCTCCTATCGGATGCGTATTAAATTGCACCAAAAAGTCATCTGTCATCGTTGCCACGACACACGATACTTAACGGGGCAAAAACCGATATCCAGACACACAATAAACAGGACTATAACAGTGTTGC
Source organism: Mixophyes fleayi (assembly GCF_038048845.1). Lineage (NCBI taxonomy): Eukaryota > Metazoa > Chordata > Amphibia > Anura > Limnodynastidae > Mixophyes > Mixophyes fleayi. Next base: position 2,134,767 of record NC_134411.1, on the reverse strand, counting down.
CACTTTATAAATGACATGTATGGCTGTGCGAATGAATGACCGACCTGCAGGCCAGGTCATCAGGACAATTGTATCCTGAGCGTCAGACCCAGCTCGATGCAGCCGACTGCGTTACTATTTATCACAGCCGTTTGCTATATTTAGGAAGATGAAATTACTCAGTGCGGTGACTCAGTTCTGTCTTATTCTGACAACAATCTTGTTATTCATTCTTCCAAATATTTGTCAAGAAATTGCTGACAGGGGAAGGTAATCGAATAAGCCCATAAATAAGTGACAGGCGCAGTGATGAACGCACGTGTGGTGTGATAGATGTGATCAGTCGTCTCCGTTCTGACAATTATCCATCATTGTCAGAGAATCTCTTCCAATCTGCACATATATAAACAGCCCCCGGCCATCATAAACCACCAGACATTTAAGGAGAATCCAGAATAAATCTAGGAGGAGTAGATTGGATGAATCTGGAGGGATTTTCTCTCGTTTCCATGTAATCTTGGTTTTTCAGTTTTCTCTATTTTAAGCTTCATGTTGTGAGAGTTTAAAAGGGGTTGTCCACCTTCAGATAACTTTACCTTATTGGCTTTTAGTGCCCATCTGTAACATTTACTAACTGCATCCTTCTGCCTTTATCACCAAGGCTGCTTAATCCTCCAGACAGAGCTGTTTGTTTGTGTTACCCTTGAATACAACTCAAGCCTGCTCTGTGGTTATATTTGTGCCCTCAGCATAGAGCTGATCTGTGTTATATTGTACGGCACAGAGACAGACTGACAGCAGGAAACTAAAACAATGTATTCCGTAAACTCTGCAAGGGAACAGATTGAAATTGATCAATTAAAGTTGTCTAAATTTCGAGCCTACCCTTTAATCTGTGACCTTCACCTGTAGTGGCTCAGCGGCTCTTTACTAGAGCAAATTTTGTGATACATAGGGTCATCATATATGACCCGCTGTTTGTCAGATTCAACAAAAGTCAGCACGATCCTGCAAATCCCACAACAACAAGCCTCATATCTGTTAATATGGAGCGCTACGCTCTATCTCCCATCTTGGTAGTGGTGTCCCCTGTAGTCTAGTGAAGACAGGAAGTAGGGCAGCCTCCAGCCATCTGAAACACTCTACTGAGCATGCACAGACAGGAAGTGGGGCAGCCTCCAGCCATCTGAAACACTCTACTGAGCATGCACAGACAGGAAGTTCGGCTCTCAGCAGGTTCTTCCAGTGACAGTTGAACTGTAAAAGACATCAAAACTGGAGCTGCATCATTTTTGTGTTCCCTTACTTATATATAGATATATAGAGTGAACAGAGACTCAAAATATATATATGAACAACTGTATATATGTATATATCATCTTTTACAACAAGTTCTGAAATAAAAACAACAAATTGGTTAAGTCTAAAAGCTTCTTGTGGTTTAACAGCTACCACCAACGCTGCTGATACCTATTATATATAACAGCACAAGTGCCCTGATAAAAGGTTTTTGCCAATAGTATCTACCTAAATGAGTCCCACTTGTACTTCTGCCTTCGGTACTTTCATGATATGGGAACTTTTCCTGAATATTTCTTAGCATTTCAAAGATTAACAATAATTTGCAAAGATAACGATAATTCTGAATCGTTTTGAAATTCGATCAAATTTCACCAGTTCGAAGGCTCCAAACATGTTTGCGGTACAAATACAGTCATGGCCAAAAGTTTTGAGAATGACACAAATATTATTTTTTACAAAGTTTGCTGCCTCAGTTTATATGATGGCAATTTGCATATACTCCAGAATGTCATGAACACTGATCAGATTAATTGCAATTAATTTCAAAGTTCCTCTTTGCCATGATAATGAACTTTAGTCCAAAAACAAAAGGACCAGCTGACATCAGGTCAGTGATTCTCTCGTTAACACAGGTGAGTGATGACAAGGACAAGGCTGGAGATCACTCTGTCATGCTGACTGAATTTGAATAACAGACTGGAAGCTTTAAAAGAAGGGTGGTGCTTGAAATAATTGTTTTCCTGTTAAACATGGTTATCTGCAAGGAAACATGTGTAGTCATCATTGCTTTTCACAAACAGGGCTTCACAGGCAAGGATATTGCTGCTAGTAAGATTGCACCTAAATCAACCATTTATCGGATCAAGAACTCAGTAGTTGTGAAGAAGGCTTCAGGGCGCCCAAGAACGTCCAGCAAGCGCCATGACTGTCTCCTAAAATTCCTTCAGATGCGAGGTCGGGGGACCACCAGTGCAGAGCTTGCTCAGGAATGGCAGCAGGCAGGTGTGAGTGCATCTGCACGTACAGTGAGGTGGAGAATTTTGGAGGATGGCCTGGTGTCAAGAAGGCCAGCAAAGAAGCCACTTCTCTCCAGGAAAAACATCAGGGACAGACTGATATTCTGCAAAAGGTGCAGGGATTGAACTGCTGAGGACTGGGGTAAAGTCATTTTCTCTGATGAATCCCCTTTCAGATTGTTTGGGGCATCTGGAATAATGCTTGTCCGGAGAAAGAAAGGTGAGCACTACCATCAGTCCTGTGTCATGCCAACAGTAAAGCATCCTGAGACCATTCATGTGTGGGGTTGCTTCTCAGCCAAGCACGTGGGCTCACTCACAATTCTGCCTAAGAACACAGCCATGAATAAAGAATGGTACCAAAACATCCTCCAAGAGCAACTTCTCCCAACCATCCAAGAACAGTTTGGTGGTGAACAATGCCTTTTCCAGCATGATGGAGCACCTTGCCCTAAGGCAAAAGGGATAACTAAGTAGCTCAGGGTTCAAAACATCAACATGTTGGGTCCATGGCCAGGAAACTCCCCAGACCTTAATCCCATTGAGAACTTGTGGTCAATCCTCAAGAGACAGGTGGACAAACAAAACCCCACAAATTCTGACACACTCCAAGCATTGATTATGGAAGACTGGGCGGCCATCAGTCAGTGTGTGGCCCAGAAGTTGACTGACAGCTGCCAGGGTGCACTGCAGAGGTCTTCAAAAAGAAGGGTCAACACTGCAAATATTGACTCTTTGCATAAACTTAATGTAATTGTCAATAAAAGCCTTTGACACTTATGAAATGCTTGTAATTTTACTTCAGTATAACATAGCAACATCTGACAAAAAAGTCTAAAAACACTGAAGCAGCAAACTGTGTGAAAACCAATACTTGTGTCATTCTCAAAACTTTTGGCTATGACTGTACATCACACAAGCAAGTGCAAACAGTCAAGTCAGGCCTCGGTCTCTCAAAAGACTTCCTATGAAAGTTTATCCTCCAAAAGTGGAAACGAGGACTCACGAAGAGTCAAGGTGGAGATCTATCATAGATAAGTCAAAGGGTAGCACGGTGGCTCAGTGGTTAGCCCTTCTGCCTCACAGCACTGGAGTCAAAAGTTCAATTCCCGACCGTGACCTTATCTGTGAGGAGTTTGTATGTTCTCCCCGTGTTTCCTCTGGGTGCTCCGGTTTCCTACCACACTCCAAAAACATACTGGTAGGTTAATTGTCTGCTATCAAATTGATCCTAGTCTGTGCATCTGTCTGTGTGTATTAGGAAATTTAGACTGTAAGCTCGAATGGGGCAGGTACTGATGTGAATGAGTTCTCTGTTCAGCGCTGCGGAATTAGTGGCGCTATATAAATAGATGAGGATGATTAAGTCATCTACTCTACATTCCAAACGCAGATGGTTCCAACAGACATTCTGACCTATCTTAAATATAAGGGCCTCCAACACGCCTCCTATAAAAAGAAAAAAAAAAGGTTTTGCATGGAAGATATTTCAGATCTTATATACCTAATAAAACACATTCTACCCCAAGATAGATCTGAAGACTGACGTTGATGCCTGAACATCGCCAAGTACCACACGCATTTCCCCAGGATCCGATGAAGATTTTAAGAGGAGAGACTTCTCCAACACTCCACACACACACACACACACACACACTCAGGGGTCACGAGGACATCGGTTTCTTATATCTTTCAGATGTGGCTCTCATATCTAGACATGTTCATTATCAATTTTCAAGTCACTTCAGCTCTCCATCTATTGCGGAGATTCTTACAATAAATATAAAGGAATCAATCTTTTTACCTTGTGAAGTTATTGAATTTCTGGGATTCCTTTTGAATAAAACCACTCTGACTCACTCTCTTCCATTACCAAAATGAAACTTCAGCAAAGCAGATCAAAAACACTACTGACTCTACGCGTCCCTCTCAATCGTGTGGCTGGAGAAGGAGCTCAGACTTCACAGACCGTGGGACAAGAAAGTATCTCTCCTTGGCCGAGTGAAGAGAAAGAGTTATCCCTTATTACTTAGCAAATACACCCCTTCCAAACCTTTGGTCTCCACTAAAAAAAGCCTCGTTCTCACAACAGATGTTACTTGTTTTTGGGGCCAGTGTCCCAGACAGGGCCAAAAGGAGAGATTTGTCTCACGAAGAGAGGGGACAAAACATAAATTTGCTAGGGCTTGGAGTGATTTTCTCAGACTTTCAAGACTTCATCCCATTGAGTTTGTTACAGGTTGTTCTTCTACAATTAGGCAACAGGATTTGAGTAGCCTATAAGAACCATATGAACGACACGTGATCCTGCATAGAATGTCTTCGGGTATTACAAATCTGGGAATGGATTTTTTCCAACATCTGCTCTTTAACATAAACTTATGTACCAGGAGAAACAAATGAATTGGTGGGCACAAATGATGGACCTCTTCACCAGAGCATCCTCTATCGGCTTATTTGCATCAAAGGTTTAAGCCCAGTTGCAGAAGTTCATAGCTCAAACGTAGACGAAAGGGACATGTTGTTACCCTCGTCTTTACGCTTTTCCTCCTCCCAAAATGGGTTTCCACCCATACCCCGGCTAATAGGAGACCCCAACTAGGAATTCCAAGGGATGAAGCACATCCTGGACCCTCTATCTGTAACTTGCATAGCAACCTTTAAGGTTTTTCACTTACTCTAATTTAATGCAATATCATGATCACTGATTTATATAGCGCCACTAATTTCGCAGCACTGTACAGAGAACTCAGTCACATCAGTCCCTAACCCATTGGAGCTTACAGTCTAAATTCCCCAATATAGACACACACTCACACACAGACATAGACAGACAGGCAGGGATAGGCTAGGGTCATTTTTGATAGCAGTCAATTAACCTACCAGTAAGTTTTTGGAGTGTGGGAGGAAACCGGAGCACCCGGAGGAAACCCACGCAAACACAGGGAGAACATACAAACTCCACACAGATAAGGCCATGTCGGGAATCGAACTCATGACCCCAGTGTTGTGAGGCAGAAGTGCTAACCACTACGCCACTGTGCTGCCAATATGCTAATGAGCTCATTAATTCTTCCATTAGACCTCTAAGGTAGAGAGCAATACTTTCTGTTTGTATCTCCTGGTTACAGACTACACACAAGGGAAGTTAATAATCAATCAATAATCAGAGCTCAGGAGTTAGTCCTGATTTCCTTCATATCTAATCTTACAGAGAAGAAACTTTACAATAAACCCATTTTAATAGCGGGTCTGTGTAGCCCGATCGCCCCAAAATGGGATAATGAGCCTCTTTCAGGATAATTCTTCTCTATCTCTGCGGAGCCTTTGTATTTACATTAGATAATAGTAGAGTTATCTGCTCTTAGCTCTGGTTTCGTTGGGCCGGGTAGCTAAATTGGCCATGATATCATTGACACCACAGGGGTATTATATTATCTTAAAAGGGAAAACAAAAACTACTATGAATGTTTCTCATATTGTCGGAATAGATCACTGTTGAAGACACCGACAATTATTCCTTCTATTTAGGATCTTAATCACCTTTATGGACAATGTGTTGCTTCATTTAAGGCATAAATCTTGTATCTCCTGAAGCTGAACTGAATAAAGTACTTTCCAAAACAGTCGTTCACCTGTTTAGTTCCTGGACTGACAATATGTTGTCGTTTTGTTTTATACAGTGCACTGTGCATAGGAGCTGTTGGTTTAGTCTCATTATATATTTACTGTACTAGTAACCGGGACCATAGATAATGATGGTAACGCAGCTGCGGTCCAGGGATAGGCTTGCGCTCGTCACCTCCGCTTTGTAAGGACGGGATTGTCCAATTCTCCAATCGATGTCATTTATTAGCTGAATTGGAAATGGCAAATCTCTGAAATTCAGCCAAATTTCAGATTTTCCCAGTTGTGGCAGATAAAGACAATGTCATATTATACACTTCCATTCTTTGAGTTATCGATCCCTTTAAGTTTATTACTTAGTGTCTGTTCTCTTGGAGAAGCATGAAATTCATTGTTTTAAAAATGTAGCAGGATTTCTACCTAAATTGCTGCAATAAAAACACGTGAGAGATCTCTCTCAATTACATAAAGAGAGAACAAAAACGGAGAAAAGAAATTAAGGAGACGCAGTATGTTGTAGAGGAGGAGATACATTGTATGGCATAAAGGTCATACATATCAGATCTTCTTTCTATAACCTGTTACAAAATAACTTTTTTTTCTCCCTTTAACATATTTACTAATATCTTCTATACGGGGTGTTTTGCAATCCTTGGGCATGGCGCGTCCTCTGAAATATTCGGACAGGACGTGAGGGGGCGTGGCGAGGCTACTGGCGCCCACACAGGACTGCCGCTAGGTAGCGCGCCACTGTCAGCAGATCTTTCAGAAGGTTGCCTTTCATCCAAAAGCTGTTGCTAGGTTACCATCTTATTTCCCTAGAACAATTTAAGGGGTAGCTTTACCAAACTTTCTAAAAAGAGTGGAGGGGTTGCCCATAGCAACCAATCAGATTTCAGCTCTCATTTAACTACTACATTCTAGAACAGTGATAGCTAGAATCTGATTGGCTGCTATGAGCAACATCTCCCCTTTTCCTTTGTAGATAAATCTACACTTAAGTTTGCAGATCATGTATTCCTGCAAATTCAATTTGTATCTCTAGAGCTAATTAGCACCTACAGAATCTGCCTGTAAAAGTATAAATCCTTTGATTCTCTATTTGCAGGACAATATTACCTGGACCCTGCACCTTATATGACAATGGCAGTCAGCACCGTTTCTCATAGAAACTCTCCCCCGACCAATTGTATTTTTAAGAACTCAATAAAGAAGCAGTAAAACTAGGAGTATTATTTGTGCACTTTCAGAGCCCCAGTGCAGGATTAATCTATAGCTCCCCGGGGACAGCGCAAGACGAACCCTTAGCAACAGGATGGACATCAGGTCTCCCGGAGACCTGCCAAGCTCTGCTCTCTCCTAACCTGTACGAGGCTGAGACACTTATTGATCCGCACTGTAATCCAGCTCGAGCGGGGAACGGCCTCTCCGGCTCTGGAGAGGTAATTATTTTGGCATTCCAGGGTCCTCAGAGTTTTGTTGCCACACACTAGTGAGTATTTATAAGATACCCATGGTAACGGAGACTCAGCAACATATTACACTGGCAGGGATAACAGATTCAGTCCTCTGGGTGCAACGTTACACAGAGCAGCCACTTGGTGCGCCTCAATGTCAATCTACAAGTAACCAGTCTAGATGTACTCAGAATATACACTGATCAGCCACAACATTATAGCCACTGACAAGTGAAGGGAATAACACTGATTATCTGGTTACAAGGGCACCAGGCAAGGGGTGAGCTATATTAGGCAGCAATTGAACAGTCAGTTATTGAAGTTGATGTGTTGGAAGCAGGAAAATGGGCAACGTAAGGATCTGAGCAACTTTGACAATGGCCAAATTATGATGGTTCAACGACTGGACAGGATAATGCTCCCGGCCACGCTGCAAACATTGTTCAGGAATGGTTTGAGGAACGTGACAAAGAGGTCAAGGTGTTGACTTGGCCTCTAAATTCCCCAGATCTCAGTCCGATCGAGCATCTGTGCTGGAAAAACAAGTCCGATCCATGGAGGCCCCACCTCACAACTTACAGGATATAAAGGATCTGCTGCTGACGTCTTGGTGCCAGATACCACAGGACCCCTTCAGAGGTCTCACGGAGTCCATGCCTCAACGGGTCAGAGCTGTTTTGGTGGCACGATGGGACCTACACAATATTCGACAGGCGGTTTTAATCTCCTGGCTGATCGGTGTACTTCTACTAAGCACAGGGGTGGGGGGGGGGGGGGTCTCTGATAAATGCGAGAGGACAGGACCAGAGTTACCAGAACATTAAAAAGACAAACCTCCCAATATCACTGCAGAAAAAGCAAAAACATTTCTCACCATAACCGATAAAAATAAAACCTCTTCCTATATTCTCCCTATAGGTCAGACGTAGAGCTGCAGACTGTGGGTCTGATGTAGAGCTGAACGTACGCCCATTGATGTAGCGTAAATTTGCTCTTCCTACAAACACCCGCAATCCCCTACAGTGCAGATCTGCACGCACACAGACTGAAGACGCAATGGGCGTTTATTCATAGGCCGAGGAAAAAGGGCTTGTTTGTGGAATTGAAAACCAATGCAGACCTGAACAGAGACAGATACACCTTATATAGATGGTGCAAATACTGACTGATAATGACTGATGATCAATAAAAACAATTCATTTTATCCTGTTTACATTCTTATTTTTGTCATATAGTAAATAGTTTAATTAAAGAGGCTCTTTAAATTTTCAGTTTGTCTATATCTATTCACTAGGAACCAGTGACATCACTGATAATGCAGCCTATCAGTCACTAGGAGCCAGTGACATCACTGAGAGTGCAGCCTATCCAGTCACTAGGAACCAGTGACATCACTGAGAATGCAGCCTATCCATTCACTAGGAACCAGTGACATCACTGAGAGTGCAGCCTATCCAGTCACTAGGAACCAGTGACATCACAGAGAGTGCAGCCTATCAGTCACTAGGAGCCAGTGACATCACTGAGAGTGCAGCCTATCCAGTCACTAGGAACCAGTGACATCACTGAGAGTGCAGCCTATCTAGTCACTAGGAACCAGTGACATCACAGAGAATACAGCCTATCGAGTCTCTAGAGAGGTCAGTAATGTAATAATCTGCAGAATATATTACTATGTATCTGTCAGGGGGTAGATGGAACAGAGCAATGTTCTGCAGATCTCTAGAGAGGTCAGTAATGTAATAATCTGCAGAATATATCACTATGTATCTGTCAGGGGGTAGATGGAACAGAGCAATGTTCTGCAGATCTCTAGAGAGGTCAGTAATGTAATATGTATATTATGTCTACATAAAAATAGGTTATGTCTATTAAAATTGTATTGATTTAGATCAGTATATCTGTTATAAGTAATATCAGTAACAATTGCCACAAAACGTATTAACTGAGGCGTTTTAAGTTTCAGACAGGTACATCACGGTGGGGTTTCTGTAAATCACCCTGATGTGCATGCTTTCAGACAGCAATAAATGTCCCTTTAAATCAGTGCACACGCTGGCAACCACTAACCCTTTAGCTGCTGCAGGGCCTGCAATGCATTGCAGAGCACCACGTTTATTCAGACAGCAGTAACAGGGTTAAATGTGAAATCTACCTGTTCCATCGACTCTATAGGAATCACACATAACATGAAACATGCAGCATCCACAGGCTGAGAGAATTATATTCTGACATATCAGCTTCCTGCAGAGATCCGATTGCAACAAGGATCGTGCAACCCAGATACAACTTAAATCCCTGACCTCAGACGCTATGAGATTTATGTTTAGACATTGACTGGAAAAGTTTGTAGAAATATGATTCTGTAGCGACTGGTCCACATCACCAGCTCATCTGCTTAACAGCTCATATTGCATTCTTACATCTCAATTATTTACAAATGAATCATCACAGAACGCAGGAATGATTCATCCATTTCTGTATTATATACATTTCTGCAGCTGTTCCTGCATCCCAATTAAACCACATCTTATAGACCCACACTGGGATGTAACAACACATGAATCAGGCACAGAGATATTTTGTATCACATCTGTATGAGATTCTATCGCCTTAACCCTTTCAGCGCTGGATACAGCTCAGCAAGCCATGCATTGTACAGTACCTGTCATAACTCCACCTGCTGTAACACATGGTCCTGTTGCTGCTGACCCCCTCCATCCTCAGCTGCTGCTGGGGGCTCTGGACCTTCCCTCCTGGCCACTAGGCAATGGCTCTTGGAGCCCAGTGAATGGAATCACATAGAGCTTGACTGAGGCTCATTGACTTGGGGCTCACAATCTGAGGAATGTACCACTTGCAGAGGGGAAAGAGGGGTGTTAGCTAGCAGCCTCCTTGCTGCAGGACCCTCGGTGCTCTCTGCCTCTCGCAGGATTGGATGGAGAAGAGAAAAGATTGTGTCTGTGTAAAGCTGTGAGTGCAGCACACTACAGGCTCTCCTCCTGCTCTCTGTAGCCACAGATACTGACATCACTCTCCCCGGCCCAATAGGCTGATCCCTGGTCCTTATGGAACCCTGACTGACACTTCAATCACAGGGTTACACAGAGCAGGTAGCTGGGCTGTATATAGTCTGCCTTCTGCATGTCAGTCATTAGGAGGGGTCTGGTTTACCTTAATGTCTTCTAATGCATTACTGATTATGGAAACTGTCAGTGTTCTGCTGCTGTCTTCCGGCTGAATCTAACATTGGTACTCTCAGACTTCAGAGATATTATTATTATTTATATAGCGCCACTAATTCCGCAGTGCTGTACAGAGAACTCATATTATCCAATGTTATGGCTTCATTAAGGACACATATGCACTGGAGCTTGACATGTGTTTCCTTAATGAGAGTAAAAGCACGTGTCCAATGTCTTAGCCTTCTAAACCCGCTTCATAGACGTTCATGTTTTTTTTTTAAATATGTTTCATATAAAATCTTAATTAAACAAATGGTCTGAGACTAGTGGTCTATTGGTCAATAGAGAAACGCTCTCTCCAGCCAAGGCAGAACCAGAACTAGACATTTTAGCACCTGGGGTAAGAAAGAAAAAATGATGCCCGAAACTCTAATGAAACCAACCTAAAATATTCTGTATCCTGCACCCCCTTCTGCTTTGGGCCTCGTTACTGCCCTGTGTCAAGGGGTAATCCAGGGACATGCAACCGGCTGGCAATTAGATTGGCCGGGTTTCTCCAGTGATAGTTTCCCCAATATAACCAGGATCACGGTGGCTCACATCCCGCCAGCGTCCTCCTTCGGTTATCGCTAGCTCAGAATGACCATAGCAGAAGAAAATCAATGGAAAAACAGGCAAATACTTAAAAAAAAATACAAAAATAGAAATCAATTTTGGGTCAGGTACAATTAGTAAAAAGCTGCCGCGATATTCCTCGGAACATTGCAGCTGCGCCTTCCTACTGTGAGTACAGTAAAGAGTAATGCTCACTTTTGTTCACACCTCTATGGGATTTTCATTTAAAAAAAAAAATCACTGTCGTGTCTCTCGCCCGTTCCGGAGACATTATGCAGCAATTTTTTTAGGAATTGAATCTGCCCCTTTAAATCTATTTTTAAACTTTTTTTTGTCACTTAGTGTAACGGAAAGCCCAAGTCTTACCTGGGTCACGCATAGCACATCACATGGCAATAATCACATTTTCCCATTAGTTCTCTGTAGAAGTCACACTTGACGAAGGAGCTGACACTCACACGTACCAGGACTGTCACTCTCACTTCTCCTATGCTGCTCTTGGTGTCAACTCTCTCTCTCATTTTGTAGTGCAATCAGCCTTGAGTATCTCTCTGAGTGAGCACTCACTTCTCCTTCACACGGGAAGCTCACAAATAGACTGGAGTTTCACAATCCAACTAGGAGAGTTTTTCTGGGACACACGAATCCCCCAGATCCATAAGGGATCGCTCACATACTCATCTCAGGGCGTACTACACATGTATTAACATCGCTTGTGCATGGTAGTTAGAGCTATTGTTCTGTGTTATCAGCCATTTAAATGGGGGAAGATGTTGGCTACAGCGTAATTCAATGAAATTACTGAACAGGAAGTCTGCTGTGTCCAGGAAAATATCTTCCCCGTGATTACGTCTATATCATTTCAGGTCTTATGAGTACATGAAACCTTTACAATTATTTAAGCGAGTGTTAGTCACAGCTCCTTCACAAAAGCCAACTTGTACTTTACTTCTTGTGGCAATTTAAGATATAGACACTAAAATTACAGTGCTGTGTAATATGTAGGCAGGATATAATTATAGTTTATAAATGACGGTTAAACCACTTTCTTATTATTGTGATTTAAAACATGCAGGAGACAATGAGACAGAACAGATCCAACAAATGATTTCCCAGACCCCATATGAGCTGTTAATTACCTTTTAAGTTTGCATCTGATTTTACTGGGTCATTTTTCTTAGCTGTTCTGCAAATCATTATCTCCTTTTCAAAAGCTCTCTGGTTGGCAATCAAAAATGGCTTTCAGACACAGATGCAATCAGTCTACTACACAGACACAGGCTCACAACTCTCAGCTTGTCATGTGATGGTAGAGCAGGAAGGAGGAGCATGTCCCAGCTCAGACAGAGCTCAGAGGGGCGATCCAAAGCCTCTCTGCTCACTACACCATGTGTCATGTGTCTGTGGTTGCCATGATAGTCCAGAATCCTAAATTATTAATAACAGCCTGAAGAAAGAAGGCAAAATGGTAAATATCAACATTCTCTTTATAAGAATAAAAACACACAAACAGTGTTTCCCCTAATGAAAACAAACATTAAACAAGCTAAATAAAGGAGTTAAAAACAACACCACCCACAGTTAAAGATGAGGTTTATTTATTCCAGACTGATGCCAATAAACGAGGAAGGAATCGTAAAAATGCTTTTTGTTTACCTTATCCTTTCCTACATAATACCCAGTTAAAAGTATATTTATATCTGTCTGTCCCCAAAGAATAATGCGAAATTTCCATTTGTAGTCTGAAGTTATTGACTGTGAAACGGATCTAATGAAAAAAACTTTGAAATAGCTGTTTGGGAAGGGCTGAAACCACTCTGGTTCTTAAGGGGTTAATAAGTTACCCCTCTGACACCAGCCGTAACGGCAATACCCCGTGTGTTATAGGCTACACGTTCATTTGACTCTCTCGTCAGTCGTCCTGTGTTATTACCTCTCCCTCACCAATCTATTCCCCGATGTAGAACTTGCTTTCTACAAATCCTTCATCATAATCACATTACAGGGCTCCTGTCCTACCTACCAAACGTAGCTATAAAGACATTTATTATGCTTAGAATGCTCTGCTACAACTTGAGTCAACAGCTAGAGACTATATATGTAGAATAACAGCGATTACACGGTGCACTCAGTGAATACTGAAAACTTGGGACTGTTGAAGGGCAAAATTGTCCCGGTGGTAGCTCTGTATATCGTGACCCTGGCACCTGTCAGTGTATTAGTGATAGGAGACGTATCGCTTGGACCTGGAGTTACTGGGACACAGACAGAAGGACCTGTGCAACATTAACGTTGGTACTCTCACCATGGGAGTAGCCGAGTACACAGCCGTCACGCTCTGCGGTACAGTTGGTTAGTTTATATGGTATTACTTAGCGTGCCATGACACAGCCAATAGAAAAACAGGAGCAGCGTTACAAACGATCAGTAAATTAATACAACAGTGGAGTTCAGTAAATCTTATGTTGGGTTGTGAACCTATTACTGATAATCCTCCATTAATTAGCTGTAAATCTGGTCTGTGCTTTCTGTTCAGGACACATTTTGATACAGCCCTATAATGTGTCAGTAAGAAATGCTAGTCGTCAGTCAATTTAAGGAAAAGTGTGAGTAAAATATATGTTAAGGGTTTATGTATATGTTACCTTGACCAGCAGTGTTAGAAGAACTCTGCACCACATTACCTGGGGGTCTTACTGTTGGGCGAGTCGCTGAGCCTGACCCATCATCAGAGCATGGGCGATACTTCCAGCTCAGGATAGATACAGATGCACCATCGCCCCGATGCCCATGGTACATTGTAACCGGGCGCAAAGTCATTCTCCCTGGAAGTATGAGATATCTAGAGGTAAAGTTATCACTTATTTAGTACATTCTACAAACTGACAGCTAGAATCTGATTGGTCGCTATAGGAAACATCCCCACTTTTCAAACCCGAAGCTTTATAAATTTCCCCCCTGGAGAGGAAAGGGGGATGTAAGACCCTGCACCATTATACTAAATTGCAAATAAAACATAGATGGGATTGGTAAATAAAACTTGGTTGAAATAAAAACTTCCCGTTCACCAATGTATTCAATTTGGAAAAATATATGTTGTAAACCAAAAGGGAAAAAATATCATCATAATTTTACACTGGAAATAAAAACCAAAGAAGGAAACTGCTCCTCTAAGTGTCCACACGAGACTCAATCAACCACGAGTGTCAACAGCCCTTCAGCCAATCACAAGTGGCTTCCCTTGATAACTCCGATATGATTGGTTGGCAATGGAGTCCCGCACACTTTAACTCCACGTCAATGGAGAACATTTGCATCTGTGCAGCTCTATTCATGGCCAAGTTGTTTCATTAGGACTTCTCTGTGTAGAGCATAGTCCCATTGAAATAAATGGGCCATTGATATGAATGGTAAAGAATACAGCACAATGCTGGCTCGTTAGCCCTAGAATAGATTTGGTTTTATTCTGACAAGTTTTTTGTGTCGTGTTTTACCCTCATTTATCGAACCCTTGACCATTGTAAGCTGCGCCCTCTTACCACTTTGTCTGTTTGCCAATACCCTGTCTTGTGCCGTTTCTTCCCAATTTTAAATCCCTGCAGCCTATGTGGGCGCTATATAAAATGTTAACTCATACATGTGTTTTCCTGCAACATGTTTCAAGATCTGAGGCATGCTGGGGTCTTTAATCTCCAGCAAATCGCAGGTACGCAGTACGGAATGTCCTAATGGAACGTAAAATGAAGTTTGTGTCTCTGTGTTTGAGGTGGAAGTGCTGGAAATAAAAGACAGCTTCTCAGCAGCCTGTTAGATGGTCACGGTGGCTCTGACTGGTCAAGAAGACAACACAGCTCACTGCATGAGATCTGTTTCCATAGCAACAGCCGTACGCCTGACGGGAATCATCCCCACAGATCGCTCCGGGGGGCCCGAGTGCTCCCCTCCCCCCTCACCAACTTCTTGTTGTGTCACTAATTAATCCAGCCTAAAGCGTCATCTCCTCTCCGACAGTTACATCTATTACACATCTGCCGCCACGTGTGTATACTACACAGACGTGACTAGCAATAAATCCTACAAGGGAATCCGTTAATATAAAACAATCAATTTTTTGCAAAGCACCAAATACAGATCTATGGAGCCCCAGGAGTTTGGTTGCCGCAAATTTGTACTTAAAATAAAGAAAATTTCACCAATCGTAGTTTATAATTGTCAATACGCTGATTCGCCTGTTCAGATGGGTAAATCAATGCATTAATTGGGCATAAAATGGGGAGAACGAGTGGGGTCCAGAATTTGTGTTTTGATGTCTAACGATTGTCAGATACTTTGTTACTGGGACCCTGCTTATAAGGTCTAATATCTGTAATGTGCGTCAGCTTTGAGACTCCTACACACGGGCGTAGAAGTAGATAACTTGAGTTCTCAAAGCTAATAAGACAATTTTGAAGTTGCAAATGCAATACTGTAAGTGAATAGACAAATACACACACAGATGCTGACAACAGTTTGCTACGCATCAATATAAGGGTATTGGAATTTGAAAAGAGGGAAAAGCAGAACACTTGTGACCTGAGCCAGTTGGGTCTTTTTAAAGACAGTTACAGTACGCAGGAGAGGAGGTTGGTTCCTGCGATGAGGAAACTGGACAAAGAATTAGAACAGTCAATGATTGGGAGGGGTGTAGTGCACACGGAATCTGATTGGACGGAAGCTGTAACGTTAAAATCAGATGTTGCCATCACTTCCACATAGGACAATAAGCAGCCTGATTGGATGAGGAATTCCATTTACTAATTAGAGTCAGCAATCTGATTGTGGTCGCTTCATATAACTTTAGAATAAAGGAGATTCTGTTATCGGCTGCAACGTCCACGTCACTAATAAAGAGAACAATGGTACTCCCAGCGATGGAGGTATCTGCAGAAAGGATCCAGGAAGCTCATCAGGCAATGATACAAACGGTGACCTAATTAAGTTATTAAACAAGTGGAACATTCCTCTGGCTCTTTAGGCTTTTCCGTGGCTCCCAGAAAACCTCAACAGATTCTATAATATAATGAAATTTGACTTTTATTTATAAAGAATTCACTGCAGACCCATTTACCCAGTCTACAGCTGATTAGAGACCTCCAAACCTCAATATACAGCCTTGTAAGTACGATGCAGGAACAGAGATGAATCATAAACCTTCACATTAATATTTTGTAATGAAACACAAATTCTACAACGATAGTCATTCTTCTGGCACGATTAATGTCCGATCAGGATTAAGTTTTAACAATTTCTCCAACCTCTCATTCATCTTAATATTTGTGAAAAGCTTGTAAATAACGTTAATAAAACTAAAAATTTGAAGAAACAGATGCACAATATAAACCCGGTTATTAGATAATGGTCATAGCCACTAAACAGTCTACCTACCGTACCCCAATACCTCAATGCTGACACCCACTAGCATATTGGAAGTGCTGTCAATCACTTTGTTTGGCCCCTCCCACAGTAGGGTGTTTAGACGGAAGAGTAGAGGGAGGTGGAGGGCATTACTAACCCAGCTCACATGTAGAAATATTTTAAACCCAATAATCTTATGTTTATTATTCATAAACCTCTTCATATTCAGTTCCATCTCGCCTCCAGGAATAGCGCCCAGCACCAATCCCGACCCCTAAGATACGGAATAATCCCAGAGGGAACTGAAGCTCTCTGTATATAGGACACTGCTTCATTACAAGTAGATCACAGTTAATATAAACATGCAGGTTCTGTTTCCTTCATTTGGTAATTACTTGTAAACAAACAACGAGCCTGATGCTAATTGGTCCCTGCGGGTGCTGGCGCAGGTGAAGGCGCCAAGGAAGGAGAATGTCGTTAGTCTCTGTGGCTCCTATTATGGAGGCAGATCAGGTGAGGTTTCTGTTATTATAGAGATCACTGTAACCCTGTGTGTATACTGCAGTATATACAGGTAAAGACACATTGCAGACGGCTCTCAGAGCCAAACAAGCCTCAAACAAATCATGTGATCTTAAACTGAGAGCTAACGTACCAGGAGGGGCCCCAGGAGCCTCCAAAGAGCAGTATAGAGCCAGCACTGCCCACCGGCTGCGGATACCAACAGGCGCCTCTCACAATACAGAAGTGGAAGTTGCTCAATCAGTTTATAGGTTAACAGCAGGTGCTCAAGGAAAATATAGAGAAAAATCCCCCAATACACAGCTATGATCCAGTAACTGCTGATATTGTACTTGTTCATCAAATGCAGAATTCTCAGTTGCACATTTGCTAATGTATGAGCTCTTGGTAAATTAGCTCTCAATTTAAAAGCACATGAATGTATGTCCCTATATAGGGACTCTCATTGGTTAGGAAGAAGCGCGCTACCGCTCTGTAACGCAGCAGACATCGCTGAGAAACAAAGCAGAGGTGTGTGTGTGTGTGTGTGTGTGTGTGTGTGTGTGTGTGTGTGTGTGTGTGTGTGTGTGTGTGTGTGTGTGTTACAAGTCCATTAACTTATGGGCTATCGGTGTCCTAGGCTTTCAAAGAACTCACACTAAATTCTCATATTAAAGGCCTGTGTGTAAGAGCCCTTAACATGAAAGTAACTGGAATAAAAATATTTAGTTACGTAGCATTTCAACTATAGTTATTGCTAAAAAACAGGCTTTAAACAGATCCAATGTGCTGATTGCACAAACATGTATAAGCCGGGAATACCTGACCCCTGCTAGCGCCCCCTGGAGGACAGAAAATCAGAACAGACAAATGTATGAAGCATTTGACTAAAGGTTCCAGTGTGAATAATGCAGGACATCATTCTTCCCTTCTCCAAGGACCTGAGAACAAAATGACCCAATCCCGGCTGTGACACCGAGTACATCACCCAGAGGTCACAATGATTTGTTAACCCACTAATGTCAGTCTCACAGTCACCGTCCAATAACTTCAGTTCTAGAACGGCCCATTATAATGGGACAATGCAGAACACCGGACATTACGGCTTAAGCGTCTCTCAGGAGTGGGAGTACTCGTGTTAAATAGACATGAAAAGCTCTACAAAATGTTATTACACATTTTAAAAAACAAACAACGATTCTTTGAAAATAAACCCCCTACATTCTATTATTAGGTGGGATTTAGCCTCTGCTATTTATAGGGAGTTTACAGAGTTTGGGGACCTGTCCGACACCACTGAGATGTACAAAAAACCCCAAAACACACCAACATACCAGGGGCAAGCAGCACCGTGCGCGGACCGCGCTACAACGGCCTTTACAATACGGCCGACGCCGCTGGAGAAGAGCATTGTAAAATGGTGAAACATTAATATGACCGGGCTGCAGCTAACGTAACGGACAGATCAGCAACAAAACAAAGAGCGGAGATCCCCAAACTGTGTTACTTTAACCCTATTACATATAGAGCCTGTACCCCAATATAACCCTAAATGCTGCACACTGGCCGTTGTAGAGCGTCTGCTAGATCAAATTATTCTGAACCATTAAATAACATTAATTTAGGGTTAAAGAATGAGAATTTTTTTTAAATAAAATAAAAAGGCCCTTCCCGCGGAGAATGACCCCATTACTGCGGCATTTTGTGGCTCTTATTCATTAAGAATCAAGTCCACCTACATCAGCAGAATCCACTCATCAATCCTCCCCCCCCCCCCCCCCCGACGGGTGTAAGTACTTATAGAAGAAACAACCATAATAAAACCAGAGGGCGCATCACAAATCTTATTTATCATTTACGCAAGAAACAAAAACACTGCAAACAGCCTCATTCCAGCATTAAAACCAAACATCTTTATTATCAGAATTTGGCAACTGTTAAAACGCTCTCCGCCTGCTACGTATAAGACCGTACTATAAACAAGTCGCGTTCATTCCTCCCGTGTGAGAGTTTAGCTCAGGCACTTAATTTCTGGACAGCGAGCGTTATCCTCCGGTTGGCGCTGGATCATCCGGCCCCCAGTAAGCGACGTCTCAGGGGTTCAGTGACGTCAGTACTCGGCCGTTATATTGGGCCGTCCCGGGGGGGGGGACGAGGATACAGTAACACAGTTGTGGACTCTCTGTTCAACGACCCAACACAATTAGGGAACGTTTGTGTGACCCATAAAATCACTTAATTATTAACCGTTCGCAAACCATTGATTTATGATTCGAGATCAATGTGGTTACAAAGCATAAAAACCCCTGAAGAACAGACACTGAACATGGGATTAGTGAGGGGTGGGTGATCCTTGGTTTCTGGGGTGCAACAGAAATAAATAAAAAACGTGAGTACGGAGAATAAGTGGGAGAAATATAGGTGAAATCCCCGGTGCATTATTATAAAACACAGACCCCTCCTCTAACGCTGCGCTGTCATCCATGTCAGACTCTACCGACTAATTACCCTCAAATCAAAGTGTATCGCTGTAGAATTCAGTAGAGGAACCTGATTAAATTAAAAAAAATCACTTTATAACCGTACACGCTAAGAGGGGGCGATATGTGGGAGAACTACAGGGGAATCCAGTCTTTCCTGGGTCTCAGGGAGCCGTCCTGCGTCCAGGGGGAGGGACTACCACGGCGGAGCGGCAGAGTAGCCTCTCTGGAGCTGAGGGTTGGAGGCGTTGTGGATTAAGGCCATCCTGGTGACACGTACTGAGATAGACGAGACAATGTTCCAACAGGATGCTGAATATTTGGATGTAATAAGTACAGTAAGGACCAGTCCGTTTAGAAGATGACACAGTGACAACCTTTCTTGTCCTTCTCCTTCCGTGTCGGCTCTGGGGAGGGGGGACAATCCTGCTCCTGAAATTTCCTGTAGAAAGAAACATTTGGCACATAAATGACGGGAGTTTTGGTGGAGAAGACAGAACCACATAACGTGGGAGTACTCTCGTTTCATTATGCTCCAGGGTCACTGTACTATGCTGAAACCATCCACAAACATCGCTAATCGGTAAAAACAGAAGACACATTTCATAGGAATCCTGGTGTTTTCTTAAACGGAATTATAGTATGTAATATGTTCACACCCCACTTTACGCTGAACAAAAACTCTGCCAGAGGATGCCCTCAACTCAGAAGATGTGAAATATGAAGGGTAAATTTGGCTCCGCAGCGTCCAATCCTGACCCCATCTGGGATTTGTTAGTGCAGATGGGAGATGACTGATCGCCAAGGTGGCTGTCAGCGAGCTGTGGGTGCCGGTGCAGGGAAGCGGGGAGGAGGGAACCGGGGGCCCCCGACCCTCTGCATCTGTCAGGCATCGGGCCCCATTACCTCCAAGGGCCCTGGTGCACGGCATCTGCTGCACCAATGATAGTTCTGCAACTGGTCGCTGGCAATCATCTCCCAGCATGCCCAGTTATTGCCCAGTTACAGATTATTATCGGACAGCTATTATGTTTTATTAACAATCAGAAATGGGAGAACTTTTCCAAAGCTGCCCCTTGAAATATTCACCTCTTATTTGGCCGTAGAAAGACATACGGGCCGCCGACGGAACTTGGCCCAGTCTGACTCCAGTTCCCGTCTTACCCGAACCACACAGTGGAATGAATGGACTACGGGGCTCCCAGGATAATTCATAGATCATGAAATGAGTATTTACAAATGCAGCGCTGAATGGCGGAGAACAAGCGGATTTTAATGGACAGAAAATCGCACCAGAGCAAAACTGCGCGAGCAAAATTCTGCTGCAACTACGTCACCTCTACAAATACCAGGCCAACGTCTATTCCGTAGAACTAAACCGAGGCCTCCTGCTCTGCGTCGCCGCAAAAACTTTATATAGAAAATAATAATATATAGCAAGGGATAAATTCCTCGATAACAGACGTATGTACGCACAGGGCACTAGAGGACTGCGGGGAGACGGCTCGTTACACAGTTTCGGTAATAATTAAACCCACAAGACGGCCGCACTCACCTCACAACTCGCACCAGTTCATGGAAAGCTTGATCCACGTTCATCCTAATTTTTGCTGACGCTTCCATGTACGTAACTTTCAGCTGCCGCGCCAACTGATGTCCTTCCTCCTGCGTCACCTGCCAATTACATGCAGACACGGTACTGAGGCCGTACGTCCTCGGGTCTCTTTTGTACAGCAAACTGGCTTAATAAAGGAGGGTACTCCCAGGTCAGAGGGTGGAAATGTGCAAAAATCATTACGTGTTTATTTAAATTTGGCTCAATTAAGGTCCGTAAAGAATTGTTCTGCTCGTGTAACTTAGTTACTGTTATGCTCCGTTGCATTATATATATATATCTATATACTGATAAAAGTAGTGATGGCAACAAAAAAATCCTCCCCAAAAGTAGTAATGTTCCGCTCTGCCCTTTACTGGGTGGGGAGAATATTAAAATCAGGTTACGGAGGGAGTCTCACTCTCTATTATAGAACATATATGTTGTATATATACACACACACACACACATCACCAGCGCGTACGTTACCTGCCTCTGATGTTCCAGATCAGCTTTGTTACCCACCAGGATCATGGGAAACTCGTCCCTGTCTTTTACTCGCAGGATCTGTCTCTGGAATTTATAAATCTCCTCGAAGCTGCAAAACATGAATCCTTATTACATAAATCAGTAAAATACATCCCTGGGAACACGCAGCTCATAGTGCTCAGCTGGTTCCCGGGAGCTGACGCTCACTGCGCGGCTGCTGTGACACAATCAGACCACCCTGGTTACATTACAGCATAGAACAGAGGGGCAGATCCCGAGGATCCAGCACTGAGGTCTCACTTACAGAGTGATTAGATTACACCAGATCTATGAGTGACACCGAGTCTCCCAGACTGAACAGCTCAACTATTCTGATCAGATACCTGGGAAACTGTTTGATACATTTCATACTGGGAATCAATGAGCACCTCAATGATCTCTATCTAGCACATGGGGATGTGGTGAAGGGGGGCGAGAGGGGGGGGGTCTTGATATCAAGAACAGGAAACCAGAAGATATTTCTGCATTGCACTTTTTGGACGAACGGGGAAGGAAATCTGTAGTGTGTTGAAATAAAACATAAATATAGACACTGCAGTTGTATTTATTTCCGGGAGAGCCAAGGACAGCTTCTCTCAACAAATATAAAGGACTAAAAATACGAACATGGCCTGTAATGACTCCATAATTGTTTCTTGCCCTATGTATCCTACAATGAGTAAATACTGCACAGTAATATATCTATTACACTGCACCTGCGTGTATAGGGGGAGGTCAGCAAGTGAAATATAAATAATATTACAAAAAAATAAATTATAAAATATATTTTAATTGTAAAAACAAAAAAACATTTTGCAATTAATTTATACTATAGGAAACAAAATGAGGAAGTGCAGATAATCACAACACATTAAGCAGATGTCGGTGGGAATGAAGGACAACAGCCAATTAGGAATCCCCTTTCTGCCACTCCCACAACGTCTCAATCTTTGCAAGACGGAGATTCCAGCTGCATCTGACCACAATCCATTTATTATTGACCTTCACACCCCCGGCCAACTAGTCCCCATCAGACACCGGCTATAGCGGACGTACCTTCCTCTGTCCGTTACGGAGAACACCAGCAAAAACCCTTCCCCGGTCCTCATGTACTGCTCCCGCATGGCCCCAAACTCCTCCTGCCCCGCAGTGTCCAGGACTGAAAGAGAGACAGACACCAACGTTACAGGAACCCAGGACCACACGAAATTGTCACATTCCTCCTCTTTATTACAAGTGTAGAGTAAAAATTAAGAAAGGACGCGCCTCCTTTTCAGTATTAGATCTGATCTTTCAATGTATGGAAACGTGCACTGCTCTGGTTTTACCGTAGAAAATCTTGGTTCATTCTGATCTTTAAAAACACAATAACCTGGAGACTCCAAGCTCAGCGATATAGAAGGTACTCTGGATATTCATAGATGAGGAATTATCAATACTCACTGTCCAATCGCGCAGCTCGGTCATCGATCACACACTGTTTGCTGTAGGAGTCTTCAATCGTGGGGTCATAGTCAGTCACAAAGTAAGACTGTAAGAGGATAGAGAGGGGTTTATATGTTACACAGTCATGCAGGGGGGGTCAGAACGTTATTACTGCAAGTCCTAGCCAAGGTTACCGGGCAGTAATTGCAGGTGGACTTTCTTTCTGCGATGTGAAGCTGTGAGTGCTGAGTGTTATTAGCTACATATTTTGATCTTAATCTCGGGACTCTCACCTGAGCATTTATTACATGTGCTGGCTATGTTATATGACCATTACGGATTATATTACCATGGATAATGTATGTGTTGCATGTCTCCATACTGTGCAGTCTCCATCTTCAGGAGGTTGTTTTATTTTGTCAATAGTTTTAATAAATATTCAATTTGTTTATTAAATGAGGAGCCCTATTTGTGTGTTTTTCTTCTCCTACATCCTACACTATTTTTTCATCAATATTTTGTATTTTGCTGTCTGGGTCTCCTTTTCTACTTGTTTGTATTCAGCAATAGGAAGACCCTGTCCTAGTAGAACCTCACTGACCCAAATGGGAAGTGTCACATTGCTTGTATTTGTATCCCTACAGCAGCATTAGTCTGATGCAAAAAGTAAAATGATAAATCTGTGGGAATCCAACAGTGAGCATTCAGTAAATGGTTTGAAGTAAGCTACTGTCCAGGTCACCCAGCAAGAAGCGGGAGGGCCGTGAGTGGCCCAACAGCTGTCAATCAAATGCAATGACCTGTCTTTATGAGAGGTTAATAACGATCTGTCAGTCAGTTGTAGTGAACAGATCTCGCCACCAGGTGTCGCCTGCACCACATACTAATGTCCCATTACAGAAGTATGTTGTACTTACTTGCAGACATATCATCTGCTATTTATATAGCGCATCTAATTCTGGAGCGCTGTACAAAGAACTCGCTCACATCAGTCTCTGCCCCCATTGAAACAGTCTAAATTCCCTAATATAGACACACACAGAGAGACTAAGGGAAATTTAATAGTAGCCAATTAATCTGCTACTAGTATTAGGAAACAGATGCAAACACAAGGACAACATACAAACTCCACACAGATTAGGCCATGGTCAGGAATTGAACAAATGATCCCAGTGCTGTGAGGCAGAACTGCTAACCACTAAGCCGCTGTGCTATAATAACAAAACAATATAATATACATCAGATTATTACAGTATAAAATCTCCCCCAGGAGTTACATTGTTACTGGATGTAGTAATGGAAAGTTTGAAGCCGCCCTGTTGTAGGAACAAAGGATGAGGATAATAGACTGGAATTTACCCACATGCAACTGGGGGCAGAAACATGTCTACCTGTAGATTGTAAGCTTATGAGGCTAGGAACCTCCATCACTATCCTCCTTCACCCTGTCCAGCACCTTCTACCAAATCTCTGCCTTCAGTGTCTCCATGGCCCTAGGCACAGGCCTGCTTCCCTCCTCTGCAAGGTGAAATGTGCCTCATGCCTCAGTCTTGTGATTAGTCCATAGAGCACAGATAGGCGGCATTCCCATG
The DNA here is from genome assembly GCF_038048845.1 of Mixophyes fleayi. Taxonomy (NCBI): domain Eukaryota; kingdom Metazoa; phylum Chordata; class Amphibia; order Anura; family Limnodynastidae; genus Mixophyes; species Mixophyes fleayi. The sequence goes on along the minus strand of NC_134411.1, from coordinate 2,110,072 downwards.
ATTATTGGTTAATCCCACATAATGGCTGCTCCCAGTGTCTGCAGGAGACAGGAAAACTGCTTATATATACTATCCTCGTACATCTGACACTCAATCTGCAACCTCCAGACAGAGGTGACACAACCCGCGTCTAACGTCACAGAGTCTGCGCGGCAGCCGCACGTCAGACAAGGAAACGATTAATCTACTTAATGAGGAGAATAACAACGCACGTCCCTAAAATAGCTCCCAGCTGCCCTGGGTACAGAGATCCAGCTGGAGTTATCTGGTGCACAGTGAGATAACACCGGTGTACCTGCAGTACTGTGCGATATATTGCTGACAATACTCACACATCAGCATTTTACTGCCCAGTTCCTGCCCATATTACACCATTCAGGGGAGATGTTGATCTATAAATGACACCTATTCCCACACTGCCACCTAGCTGTCAGAGGGAGCACTGCACCAGCCATACAGGCAGCATTTACTAACAGGTCTCCCAAAACTGTGGAACTACAACTCCCAGCATGATCCGCCTGCCGTGCAAAGGTTACTAGGTCTGTTTCACTGTCGGGCTAAAACGTTAATAGGACCCAACAGTCAGTCATCCCTGTAATTTATTACAACTGTCCAAAAATAGCGACAAAATATCATCTACATCCATGAAACGGTGGTTACATATTAATAGCAGAGAATACTGATGAACGCAGACTGAAACATGGTAACAGATACATGTAACATGTAATATGTATGGTGACAGACTGCATGTAAACTCACTGTTTTCTGTTCCATATTAGTCAGTCCAGTGCAGGGTTCACCATCCCCCAATATTTTTAAGGTGCATTTGACTGGACCGGATTATCTTGTTGTATCCAATATTTAGCTCCTTATTCTCAGTTTATTAGCCAATCAGGTTATCTGAATTATAACAGCAGCACAGAGTATATCAGGAGATGAGTGATGTGATAGTGAGGACAGGGCTGCATGTGACAGGGGCAGTGACATGGTGTGAGGAGGGGAATGGAGGCAGCAGGAAGTCACAGACTGAGAGTTATATAGAGGAAGGAGCAGGGTCCTCCAGCAGCACAGAGTATATCAGGAGATGAGTGATGTGTCAGTGAGGACAGGGCTGTATGTGACAGGGGCAGTGACATGATGTGAGGAGGGGAATGGAGGCAGCAGGAAGTCACAGACTGAGAGTTATATAGCGGAAGGAGCAGGGACCCTCAGCAGCACAGAGTATATCAGGAGATCAGTGATGTGATAGTGAGGACAGGGCAGTATAAAAAAATTCTACAGCACACTTCTGTGGTGATAAACATAAATAAAAGGAATACACACAAGACGGATGGAGTCAGGGCCCTGTTCACAAGAGTTTACAATGAGGCAATTGATACATAAGGCATGAGCACATGTGTAAAGCAGTGAATTACACGTCACACATTAATGTACAAGGACACAAGATCATCAGTAGCTCCGCAGTACAGATCTGGGGTTAAATTTATCAAGCTGCGGGTTTGAAAAAGTGGAGATGTTGCCTACAGCAACCAATCAGATTCTAGCTGTCATTTTGTAGAATGTACTAAATAAATGATAACTACAATCTGATTGGTTGCTATAGGCAACATCTCCACTTTTTCAAACCCGCAGCTTGATACATTTACCCCCTGAAGTCTCTCTAGGCACAGAGATAAAACGCGTCAGGTGTTACCGCAGTGATACATATGTTGTGGTGATAGTCAGAGAACAATAGCAAAATATAACAAGCTCTACAGAGGTGTTTTCAGGAAACACATAAAACTTTGAAGGTTAGGGAACCAGTCTGACGAGGGAGAGTGTTACAAGGATGGGCGCAGCGTGGGAGAAGTCTCCATTGTTGGACTATGAGGTAGTCATAAGGGACAGTGAAGAAATTTTATAGCACTTTAGGATTTCGCTATTTCATGGTGCTTTCATACGGTATCTACATCAATGTTTTTGAATTTAATATTTAGAGAGATTGCTTTAATTTGATTAATTGCAGTTCCCATATGAAGCACTGTAGGTCCTTGCACGCAGCCATCTACGCTCGGCCGGTAACAGTACATAGAACAGAAACGCAATCTCTCCATCCAGACACTTGGCCACGACCAGACTCTCTTCCACTTACATTTATATGGTTTAAGCTGCACTAACGCTCTAAGCTCCCCTTCTGCAGAATAAAAATAAGCAACAGGTTTCATTTAAATTAAGAAAGGTCTATTCCATCCATTATGACGTATACAATGTATTTAGGGAAAGGGAGATTAAGATTCCAGCATCTAATTAAAGACCCTTATAGTGATCATGTTCTGGGGGACTGCAGTCTACAAAGAACCTAAACTAGCAGCAGACAGAGGGCAGCAGCTGCTGACCCCGTCCGACATTCCAGCTATGGGAGAATGGAGCAGTAGAATGTCAGCTCAGCGACCCGCAGGCTGGACAGTGACCGTCCTCATTACTGGACCCTCCTCCCAATAACCTGAGCAACTTCCTAAACAATGTAAAATAGTTCAAAAGAGCAAAACAAAGTAACAAGTGACGAGAAAACGAAACCAACGGATCTGACTGTTGGATCGTTTCAGGTTTCTGTAATTCAGACGTTTGTTGTAATCTTGTCATTACTATAGGTTCACAATCATCATGTCAGGACAGGGGGTTTCCAGGCTGGTTTCCCCCTCACTCAGAGTCCTCATTTACATTCTAGATACTATATTTATCACAGCATCTCCCAGACAGTGGCCGCTGCTGGGGACCTACAGAAACATCACATTACATCAGGTGTCGGAGGTTTTGGTAAATGTACAGAGGAATTCCCTGCGCTCAGCAGGGGGGGGGGGGGTTACTAAGATCCCCCCAAGACGTAGGAGTCTCACTCCTGACACCAAACTGTGCTTCTTAAAGGGGCCAGCACTCGATTTTTTTTATATTCACTGTGTATTTGTCTACTGTAAATATTTAAGGATGTTATAATGGTGTTGTAGAACATTCTATGATTGTGCTAAGAATTATTTACCAAGTTCACCAGTCAGTACAGATCCTACTATATGCACCCTGCAAATTGTTGTTTTTTAATAATCCACTTGAGATGCAAAAGTTTGGGGCTTGGCCTAGCGTCTCTGGATGTGGGGGATGTTCTTGGGGCGTGCCCTAGCGTCTCGATGTGGGGGATGTTCTTGGGGCGTGCCCTAGCGTCTCTGGATGTGGGGGATGTTCTTGGGGCGTGCCCTAGCGTCTCTGGATGTGGGGGATGTTCTTGGGGCGTGCCCTAGCGTCTCTGGATGTGGGGGATGTTCTTGGGGCGTGCCCTAGCGTCTCTGGATGTGGGGGATGTTCTTGGGGCGTGCCCTAGCGTCTCTGGATGTGGGGGATGTTCTTGGGGCGTGCCCTAGCGTCTCTGGATGTGGGGGATGTTCTTGGGGCGTGCCCTAGCGTCTCTGGATGTGGGGGATGTTCTTGGGGCGTGCCCTAGCGTCTCTGGATGTGGGGGATGTTCTTGGGGCGTGCCCTAGCGTCTCTGGATGTGGGGGATGTTCTTGGGGCGTGCCCTAGCGTCTCTGGATGTGGGGGATGTTCTTGGGGCGTGCCCTAGCGTCTCTGGATGTGGGGGATGTTCTTGGGGCGTGCCCTAGCGTCTCTGGATGTGGGGGATGTTCTTGGGGCGTGCCCTAGCGTCTCTGGATGTGGGGGGATGTTCTTGGGGCGTGCCCTAGCGTCTCTGGATGTGGGGGGATGTTCTTGGGGCGTGCCCTAGCGTCTCTGGATGTGGGGGGATGTTCTTGGGGCGTGCCCTAGCGTCTCTGGATGTGGGGGGATGTTCTTGGGGCGTGCCCTAGCGTCTCTGGATGTGGGGGGATGTTCTTGGGGCGTGCCCTAGCGTCTCTGGATGTGGGGGGATGTTCTTGGGGCGTGCCCTAGCGTCTCTGGATGTGGGGGGATGTTCTTGGGGCGTGCCCTAGCGTCTCTGGATGTGGGGGGATGTTCTTGGGGCGTGCCCTAGCGTCTCTGGATGTGGGGGGATGTTCTTGGGGCGTGCCCTAGCGTCTCTGGATGTGGGGGGATGTTCTTGGGGCGTGCCCTAGCGTCTCTGGATGTGGGGGGATGTTCTTGGGGCGTGCCCTAGCGTCTCTGGATGTGGGGGGATGTTCTTGGGGCGTGCCCTAGCGTCTCTGGATGTGGGGGGATGTTCTTGGGGCGTGCCCTAGCGTCTCTGGATGTGGGGGGATGTTCTTGGGGCGTGCCCTAGCGTCTCTGGATGTGGGGGGATGTTCTTGGGGCGTGCCCTAGCGTCTCTGGATGTGGGGGGATGTTCTTGGGGCGTGCCCTAGCGTCTCTGGATGTGGGGGGATGTTCTTGGGGCGTGCCCTAGCGTCTCTGGATGTGGGGGGATGTTCTTGGGGCGTGCCCTAGCGTCTCTGGATGTGGGGGGATGTTCTTGGGGCGTGCCCTAGCGTCTCTGGATGTGGGGGGATGTTCTTGGGGCGTGCCCTAGCGTCTCTGGATGTGGGGGGATGTTCTTGGGGCGTGCCCTAGCGTCTCTGGATGTGGGGGGATGTTCTTGGGGCGTGCCCTAGCGTCTCTGGATGTGGGGGGATGTTCTTGGGGCGTGCCCTAGCGTCTCTGGATGTGGGGGGATGTTCTTGGGGCGTGCCCTAGCGTCTCTGGATGTGGGGGGATGTTCTTGGGGCGTGCCCTAGCGTCTCTGGATGTGGGGGGATGTTCTTGGGGCGTGCCCTAGCGTCTCTGGATGTGGGGGGATGTTCTTGGGGCGTGCCCTAGCGTCTCTGGATGTGGGGGGATGTTCTTGGGGCGTGCCCTAGCGTCTCTGGATGTGGGGGGATGTACTTGGGGCGTGCCCTCGCGTCTCTGGATGTGGGGGATGTACTTGGGGCGTGCCCTCGCGTCTCTGGATGTGGGGGATGTACTTGGGGCGTGCCCTCGCGTCTCTGGATGTGGGGGATGTACTTGGGGCGTGCCCTCGCGTCTCTGGATGTGGGGGATGTACTTGGGGCGTGCCCTCGCGTCTCTGGATGTGGGGGATGTACTTGGGGCGTGCCCTCGCGTCTCTGGATGTGGGGGATGTACTTGGGGCGTGCCCTCGCGTCTCTGGATGTGGGGGATGTACTTGGGGCGTGCCCTCGCGTCTCTGGATGTGGGGGATGTACTTGGGGCGTGCCCTCGCGTCTCTGGATGTGGGGGATGTACTTGGGGCGTGCCCTCGCGTCTCTGGATGTGGGGGATGTACTTGGGGCGTGCCCTCGCGTCTCTGGATGTGGGGGATGTACTTGGGGCGTGCCCTCGCGTCTCTGGATGTGGGGGATGTACTTGGGGCGTGCCCTCGCGTCTCTGGATGTGGGGGATGTACTTGGGGCGTGCCCTCGCGTCTCTGGATGTGGGGGATGTACTTGGGGCGTGCCCTCGCGTCTCTGGATGTGGGGGATGTACTTGGGGCGTGCCCTCGCGTCTCTGGATGTGGGGGATGTACTTGGGGCGTGCCCTCGCGTCTCTGGATGTGGGGGATGTACTTGGGGCGTGCCCTCGCGTCTCTGGATGTGGGGGATGTACTTGGGGCGTGCCCTCGCGTCTCTGGATGTGGGGGATGTACTTGGGGCGTGCCCTCGCGTCTCTGGATGTGGGGGATGTACTTGGGGCGTGCCCTCGCGTCTCTGGATGTGGGGGATGTACTTGGGGCGTGCCCTCGCGTCTCTGGATGTGGGGGATGTACTTGGGGCGTGCCCTCGCGTCTCTGGATGTGGGGGATGTACTTGGGGCGTGCCCTCGCGTCTCTGGATGTGGGGGATGTACTTGGGGCGTGCCCTCGCGTCTCTGGATGTGGGGGATGTACTTGGGGCATGCCCTAGTGTCTCTGGATGTGGGGGATGTTACTGGGGCGTGTCCTAGTGTCTCTGGATGTGGGGGGGGGTGTTACTGGGGCGTGGCCTTGTGTCTCTGGATGTGGGGGGGATGTTAGTGGGGCGTGGCCTAGTGTCTGAATGTGGGGGGATGTTAGTGGGGGGTGGCCTAGTGTCTGAATGTGGGGGATGTTAGTGGGGCGAGGCCTAGTGTCTGGATGTGGGGGGATGTTACTGGGGCGTGGCCTTGTGTCTCTGGATGTGGGGGGATGTTACTGGGGCGTGGCCTTGTGTCTCTGGATGTGGGGGATGTTAGTGGGGCGTGGCCTAGTGTGTCTGAATGTGGGGGATGTTAGTGGGGCGAGGCCTAGTGTCTCTGGATATGGGGGATGTTAGTGGGGCATGGCCTAGTGTCTCTGGATGTGGGGGGATGTTACTGGGGCGTGGCCTTGTGTCTCTGGATGTGGGGGGATGTTACTGGGGCGTGGCCTTGTGTCTCTGGATGTGGGGGGATGTTAGTGGGGCGTGGCCTTGTGTCTCTGGATATGGGGGATGTTAGTGTGGCGTGGCCTTGTGTCTCTGGATGTGGGGGATGTTAGTGGGGCGTGGCCTTGTGTCTCTGGATGTGGGGGATGTTAGTGGGGCGTGGCCTAGTGTCTCTGGATGTGGGGGATGTTAGTGGGGCGTGGCCTAGTGTCTCTGGATGTGGGGGGATGTTAGTGGGGCGTGGCCTAGTGTCTCTGGATGTGGGGGGATGTTAGTGGGGCGTGGCCTAGTGTCTCTGGATGTGGGGGGATGTTAGTGGGGCGTGGCCTAGTGTCTCTGGATGTGGGGGATGTTAGTGGGGCGTGGCCTAGTGTCTCTGGATGTGGGGGATGTTAGTGGGGCGTGGCCTAGTGTCTCTGGATGTGGGGGATGTTAGTGGGGCGTGGCCTAGTGTCTCTGGATGTGGGAGATGTTACTGGGGCGTGGCCTAGTGTCTGTAATATAACTGTCGCTATATAAATAACTGTTAATTAATATTCTCTATAATGGTCCTCTGTCTTATAAGAGGACTTATTTTCGCCCCCTCCCCCCACACCAAGTTATAGAGAAGATTCATTAAACAGTTATTTATATACCACCATTTATATTACACAGCTCTTTCCAGAGAGTAATTAATCATTCACTGCAGCCCCTGCTCCAGTGAAGCTTACAATCTATATTCCCCGCTGTATACAAGATAGGAGTTATATTTACAACATAGACAAAATGAAACACTTCACAAGAGTGGAGACAGGAACTAACACCCTAGTTCTATACGTGGCTGCGGAGGTGTAATAACCAGCATTACGTTCACCTATAGCTGAAAAACACTTTAAAGTTTAGAGTTAAAAATAGTCGGCAATAGGAGGACTGTAAGGAATGTAATGATGATACCAGACCAAAATATAAAACTTAAAAATACAAACAAGTTGTATTTATCCACTTCCATATGAGGTTCTCTCATAGTGATCCCTATTTTTCAGGTAAATTCACGTTATATTCACCTATCTGATAAATGAAGCACCGCGTGCGACTATTACACAGAAATATAACCAAAATCTGCCCTCAGAGCTCAGTAAAAAGGAGGAATAAGGATGACAAGAAGGAATAAGACAAAGTTACAGAACCTTTAGTAAAAGTTGTTTTCACAAAAGACAAAATTAAAAATCACGGCTGGGAATTCACTTTCTTGTAAGGAGCTATAGAAAACTACAATGTGACTGATTCATTGAGCTGGGGGTTTATTCACATGGATGACAATGGCGGGCCAGCTGTGACATCATCACCTGGACAGAAACTGCGGCTAAGATGGCACAGTGGTCAGCATTGCTGCCTCACAACCCTGAAATCATGGGTTTGATTCCAACCAGGGTCCTATCTGTGTGGAATTTGTATGTTCTCCCCGAGTTCGACGGGGTTTCCTCCCACACTCCTGACATACTGGAAGGTTAATTGGCTGCTGACAAACAGAGCTTAGTCTGTGTGTGGTAGGGTATTTAGATTGTAAGCTCTGAGGGGCAGGGACAGATGTGAGTTCTCTGTACAGCGCTGCGTAATATTGGCACAATATAAATACATGATAATAAATAACGTCCGTAAATCAACTTATATATAAAATCCAAGTGAGAATCCTGGTTAACGGCAGCAATAAGAGGACCAGACTGGTGGCCCTGGAGGACACTGGCACACAAGCAGTTAACGTCACCGGTGACATCACGGCGATGCAGTCACTCCACGGCACAGCCAAGAATCCCGCAGGACTTAACTACTATGCAGCATTACTTCATAGCCTGGAGCGAGGGCCCTGAACTCCAGCCAAGTGCTGGGAGACCGAGTGGGACCTCAGATGATTCATCGATGCTGGAGGAGAAATACCTTCCCCACGATCAGATTTCCACAGCTCACTGCAGCAAGGATTACGGTGGCTGGAAGCCCCGGCACGACGCTCGTACCTCTACACCGCAGCTCTGTCACCGGTTATATACCAGGCCTGGGCGACCCTGTGGCTCTCCCGGGTGTTGTAACACTACAAGTCCAAGAATGCCCTGCCAGCTCTCAGCTGGCTATCTACTGGCAAAGCATGCTGGGACTTGTAGTTTCGCAAAACCTCGCAGAGCTGCAGGTTGGTCAGACTTCTTGTATACACTCAATCCTGGGGGTAAATGTATAAAGCGGAGAGTTCTTCGGCGGGTTTGAAAAACCAATCAGATTCTAGTTATCATGAAAGTTAGAATCTAATTGGTTGCTATAGGCAACATCTCCACTTTTCAATCCCGCTGGAAAACTCTCAGCTTAATACATTTACCTCCTGGTATCCTGGAGAACAAACAGGGTAACGTATACGTCACAGGGCAGATACTGGCATTCTGTAATCCAATATCCGGCCTATCAATTCACCAGATGCTAGCGATATCAGAGACACATTCACAGTTATCAGTCCGTATCAGGCAAACTGCGTAATAGTGATGGTGTTTACCCTGGTTTGTCCATACTCTCTGCCGGTCATTTATACACAATGTATCATCCAGACAGACAGCAGAATAAGGAGAACAACTAGGACATCACAAAGTTGCAGCATCAGTCGTTAGTGTAGCCAGCTCCATACATCTCCAGGAGCGACAGAAAATACGACAGAGATTCTTAAATCGCCAGAGTAACCGCGATGAAAAGAAAGAAAGATCACTGGAGGGTGTAGCAGTGACTCCTAACCTGCATTTTTCCTAACATGACCTTTAAGGCTGAGGCTGAAATACTGCAGGCGTATATAGGAGTATATTCCTTACACTGAGGCACCACAAGACATTGTTCTGGTCACAGTTACTGGAAAGTCGGAGGAAATCACGTTCTTGCAGTGGTGAACTTACATTAAGGTGAAGTATTGTGTGTTTTACACACCGTTGCCGCTGCTCCTACACACGTGTGGTGTGTACCTATTTTCTGTTTCCTTGTGAGTAAGTTGGCAGAGAGACAACTGGCTTCAATGTAACCACCGAACTAGTGCGCTAAAACCACAAGGACAGCGCAGTAACCGACTGCGCACCCTCCCAGAAACACCAACAAGTAACAAAGTGACTACAGAACCAACACTAAAAAGAGAACGTTTCTTCACACTTCTTGTGCAGCAACAGCAAAGGCGAAGTTTATCGTAACTGTGCTAAAAATACCCAAAACAACAACCAACCAGCTCACAATCAGGAACTGGGGAGAGTATTTATACTTAAAGCAAAGGGGACAAGGTGCAAAGGAAAAGAACTTTCAGCACAAAACCAACTTTATTTCTTTGAATGTTGCAGTTATAAATGTATATTTATGTGTTTAAAAATACTTTGAGTCTATAAGAAACTGCAGTGTAATATGCTCTATAGACCTTATAGTCTCCCTCAATGGTCTGAGAGTACCACCATTACTGAGCTCTCTGTTCCCATCAGTCTGAGAAGGCCGGGACACGTGGAAAAAGGTGCATACAATACATCTAGAAGTAGGGAAAGGTTGCCAATACATGAGGGAACATAATTAGAACAACATTTGTATATCCCACATGTGATCTCCATAAACCAGAGAGTGGACTCATACAAAGAGAATGTTCCATTTAATCTTTCAAAGTTCTATTATAAAAAGATTTAACTTACTAATTTCTTGTAAACATTGAGCTGAAAGATCTTTTCCAGAAATAGGGGAGAAAAGAGAAATCATAAAAATAGAAAAATAAAAAACAAAATCAACTTTTTTTTTTTTTTTTTTAAAAAGGAGGTAAAAGTTTTGTTCCTCGTAGAAAACATTTCCGATACTTCTTCTTGTAGTAACAGGACTCTGTGCTGATCAATGACAGATCAAATTTCTGCTCACAACATAAACTAGATTTATATCTTCAGAGAACCACTATCAGATACGTAGGGAAGAAGTTCTTGCCAGGAAACGTAACTATTGTCAGTCAATGGGACACGTGTAATTACAAAGCGCCACAAAAGGAATGCTGCGCCAATCTGACAAGCAGAAGTAAACATTGGGAAAAAGACTCTCTCCCGAAGAGCTTACAATCCAATTAGGTAGTTGGTAATATACACAAACAGATGGAAGTGCCATTCACATTTTAATGTAAAATAACCGTGTGGGCCCCTTACCATCAACTGATAATGTAGAGGGTGACAACGTGAACGATGGGGTTTATGTTACTTTGAAGTAACTGCCTGATATTGGCTGCGATACCGGTGATTAAGTATTAACAGTGAATTCAGGATCAGATATTGAGACAGATTTAGCTGGGATTACAAATCAGGATAAACTCCATTGAGATAATTCCACAGGGTAATTTTAGCATCTATCAAATACAAGACATGTAGAGGGTCTTTCCAGGGGTATCTGAGGGGGGGGGGGGTTAGAGCAATATCATTTTAATAAAAGTTATACCTAGTGATTGTAACTTTACAGGTAACCAGGATCAAACTAAACCCAACTACAGCCCACCCTAATAAAGGCTACAGACCCTCTGGGGTCACCCAATGATGTCCCTAGAGTATAATAATGTGTGTCTGGAAAATCTAAATGTATTTTAACTTAACATTTCCAAGTGTGTTTTACACATTAATGAGCAGTAACATACCCAGCATTACTGGAAACGTATGATGGGAGATGTAGTCCGCTCAGCTTGTACCATGGTCGCAGCCTACATGGGTGGTACAGTCCTAGGATGGACTGGTAGCCCCCGCGTACCTTACCAGGAGAGGAGACCAGAAGCAAAACAGATATGGGGGTATCTGAACAAGCTTGGTTGTTTTACTAAAGGGACACTTGGTCCCTCCGGGATGGCGCCTGGACAGCGAGGTCTGCCGCACGCTCCTCGCCCACCACTGGCGACATGCCGCCAGCCACAGCAGAAGGGAGCCCAGGAGCAGCGGGCGCAGCAAGATCTCGAGGAACCTTCAAGACGTCCGGACCCCCAGGGAAGTAAACCTTGGAGTCCAGGTTCTCGCTAGGATACTTCTGAAGACCCCAAATGTGTCCCCTTTTATGATAAGATGGCTGAGACGCATGTTTTCTATTAAAAAACAAATAAAAAAATAGCGCAGCGATGACGCAGAACGACGCAACACAACGTGAACGCACTCAGAACAGAACTGCAGATTTTCTATGCAATAAAATGTGCTCTGAGCTCATGAAATTAACTCCACATTAACCGAAGCGAAGCTACATCTCTACAAGAGAACACAAACATCGGGCAGAAGACCCCTCCACATCCTGCACAACAGGAATATATTTCTATTTAATACGGGTAAAGAGCTATTAAAGGCTCGTGCAAGGATCTGCAACCTTCAGCTGTAATTTCCTAAGATAGAGCGCCAGGGAGAACTGCGAGATCAAAAGGTAAACGAGTAAATATATCTCAATATTTACACAGCAAGTGACATTTCAGAGTACAAAAGGGTGAGAGGTGATTGTGTACACAGTGACTGGCAGGCAGGATGTTGGGTCCTTAGTGTAACTTGTGTTCTCCTAAAGACGGACAATATACTCAACGTGTTCAGTGCTGGGACGGCGGCCAGGAAACACCTCTCTCCTGGCGAATAATTCCTGAGTATAATCCATAGATGTAACGTCCTGGAGCGCAGTTTATATACACACTGTACACACCAAGGTCACCGGTTACCAGGTAAGCCAAAATATCAGGCCAAACAATGTCCTCCTATCTCCATATACAAACCTCCCCGACACCAGGAAGTAACCACATCTCGCCTTCATCTAGCGCCATTTATATGTATCATCATCACCATTTATTTATATAGTGATTCCGCAGCCCTGTAGAGAGAACTCACTCACATCAGTCCCTGTCCCATTGGAGCTTACAGTCTAAATTCCCTGATATACACACACACAGACAGACAGACAGAGAGAGAGAGACTATGGTCAATTTTTGATAGCAGCCAATTAACCTACCAGTATATTTTTGGAGTGTGTGAGGAAACTGGAGCACCCGGAGGAAACCCACGCAAACACAGGGAGAACATACAAACTCTACACAGATAATCGCTTATGAATGCGGCTAGGCTCAAATCCACGGACCTGACCATCAATCATTCTTTACCAACAATTCCCACAAGAGCTGTCATTAGTAAGCAGCACAATTGGGACACTAATTGAATTTATCAGTGTTTAATCTCTTTGGCTGTCCGAAACAAATTATGGACAAAGCATACGACACCCCTTCACATCACCCTCAAAACGGGCAAAACTCCATTTACCAGACCTGGGAATGATCGAGCGTATTTTAAATACATTTTTAGAAAGCACTTCTGAGCTTTAATCAATCACAAGGAGATTACTTCCAATCATGTAATGGGGATCACTGCTCCCTACGCAGACCTATGTAAGACTCCACAACAATGAAGGATGTATAGCAGAGGCAGCTGCACTATATTCATCCATCCACAGCCAGTCATCGATCCGCTCTCTCATGTGTACAGTCAGACCATTCTCCATAGGGAACAACGATGACTGTAGCATGTGATGAGCTCGATGGATACTAACTGCTGTACAGCATCTTTTGTGGATTTACACGTCCCGGCAGATCCCACCAGCGTCCGCTGAGACTTGTACACAACAGATGCACAGCCGCAGGATACCGGATCGTCATTAGATATACAAATCTATTGGTTATACATCAAAACTGCAACCAAAGCAGTTATAGAGCTTTCTACACTCTGCAAATAAACTGATGAATAAATATTTTGGCTAATTCGTATCTTGTAACGCAACTCAAATTTCTATTACACACTTTTATATTGTGGTGTTTAAGTTCGTTTATGGCTCATTCAACCCCAACACTGAACAGTGAAACAGTCCCACACAGGCCTCAGAAAAGCCCCACCCCCGCGCAGCCCGCAGCCGGGGCCCCTCCCGGGCACCGCGCCCAGGACCCCGCACAGAACGTGTTTCTAGTTTGAAGCTGGTAATGACAGGTTTACGGATAAGAGCAACTGTGACTTTAATTACCTGAAGACATTTCTACATCACCGAGAGGTTACGTCATAATCTCATACGCAGATCCTGGATTGGTAACATTAAATCTGTATTACAAATAATTTCACAAGGTTATACAAATATGCACGTTGTTCTGCTTTCAGATGAAATAAAAAAAGTGATAAAGAACATGTGAATCTCTCAGACCGTGTGATATGACCTGGGTGCCTGGCCGAGCAGCTTACTCACAATCAATAATGTTTACTACAATACACATTATATATATATATATATATATGTATAAACTGCTGTAATATATGGACATTACAAGTCACCGAAGGCATTACATGGCCATATATGAGGCTGCCGGATGAGAGATTTTATACAGGTCATGGGATTCCACGGTGACTTCTAAAATCCTTTTTATTGTACAGCAGAAGGTAGATTAATATACACGTTTCAATAGAAAGCCATGAAAGTTGCTAATATGATGTCATCCTTATATCCAGGTGTTTAACTTCACTGACTGTTCATGGAAACATGACAACAGTGACATCACTGATCTCCAGATAAATAGGATATTTTCCATTTATAACCCCTATGTTCTACCTAACGCAGCGTATAGGCGGCAGGCGCATGCAGTCGGCCATCTTTGCCCACGTGTCACATTCCTCTTCCCCATTGGGTTTCAGCCAAGCACCGTGCTAGCACCTTGAAACACTGGTAACACAGCGTGGGAGGGTGATCAGGGGTACACGGCGGAGGACGGCACCTCCCCGGCTCATCGTCCATGGAAACCTTGTACACAAGGTACATATTAGATAGATACACTCTTTAGCAGAGTGTATCTAACAGATAGAGGTAGGACATGGGTTACATCATTACAAAATAAGACTCTTTGGATACATTTTGTAAGACCCTCCCTAAAGGTAACATTTGCCTCCTGACTAAAACATTTTCTTTCTTTTTTTAAGTCATGGTAATGTTTCTACCAAGGCTCTGTCCTGATAAGTGATGCTAAAAGTTAACATTCTTTTTCTTTTTATCAATTTGCATTCGTTTAGCAGTATGGGCGACATCTGCATTAACCCACGACAACCAGACACTTTCTTTTGTCACCTAAATTGCACTAGACATAATAAAAGCTAATTGCCGATTGGTAGCTGTGGTCCAGTCTAAATGTTGCACCTAAATACAATGTTAGTAAAAGCCAGAACGTACAGGTAGCTACACGATGTATGTACAACACAGGGAGGTCTGACTGTAAATCTGCGGATCCAGTGACCCTCAGGTATCTCACAATACACAGACTTGGATATAAAACTTTGACACCTCTGTCTGCAGTACGGGGAAACGTCAGCGGCCAGGGAGTTGGAGAGAAAGAAACAACAGAAAGGACCAGACACAGTAACATTTTATATACTTAGTGCAACATTGCAGATATACAAAGTAGCACCAGCTAGACACTTCCAGGTTGTGTGTAGATTTCATTTCACACAATTTTGGTCATAATGTCCCTTTAATTAAGATTATTGTCTGCAATGAAGCACGGCAGATGCGCATGTTCCGAAGTCACCGGTTTACAGGTCGGCCGGTGCCCGGCTGTGTATCTCTACTGATCTCTTTGCTGTGTATCGCGCCGCCGGCTCACGTTTAGTGACCGTTTGGGAGAACCAGTAAAAGATAATCCCAATTGTAAAGCGCTACGGAATTTGCTGGCGCTATATAAATAAAAGTTGATGATGATGATGATGATGAAGATAAGAGACGTCTGAGACGCAGCACCGACTGCTGTCAGACAGGAGAACGTACACAGTTATACGACGGGTTTAGATAACCGATGAATCATTCAGCAATAAACCCTCAGATATGACAGAAATATCAGCCCACACCGAGGGTCACAGCAGTTTATAACAATGTGTGGAAGAGCTATACCTCATACTGATTACTGGTATGTATCATACAGGTCTGTATCTAATCTAACATACATGTGCACACTAATGGCTACAGGCGGGGTTCCACGTTCACGTGACTTTCTACTATTGCCTTGTACGCGCCCTCCTGCGACTGTAACTACAAACTCTGCTATTTATAAATGTCTAAAAAGCAGAGAAGGGGCCAGAAAATAAATAAAATCACCACAAGAGTTGTTTATTTTCACTGCCCTGTGATAAAACAAAGCTGTGCCCTGGATACAATCGTATCCAATACAGGCAGCGGAGCAGCTCTGCATCGTGCCCCAACAGAAAATAATATCGCATGAAGGTTATAACGGCTGAAATGTTTATTCCTGTACATTATCTGTAAAATCTCATGTACAAGGTCTGAATAATCAAGTGCACCATAAAGTACTTAGTGTAAGATAAATGGTAATAATTATATTCCAGTCTAATCTTTAGGGAAAGCTGAACGCTGGAGTCACGAGGGCCCAGATCTCAGCAAATATATGTTCTCCCAAAACCAGGGCTTCTTCTCCCAAACATATTGGTTTATAAGTGGTCCAGTCATATAATCCACTCTTCCAAATAACAGGGATATCCTGAAATCCTGCAGTTACAGACTAGCTTGTTACATTTATACTGTAGTGAAACTAATGACCAATCACATTGTGGAAGAAATACACAGATGGTTTTTTGTGGTTGAGGATTAACTTTTACAAATGACACCGAAAAGTATCATGTTCTTTAGAACATCTCTCATTAGACATCTAAGACCGACAGGATAGATTGTAAGCTTGTGGCCCCAGCCAACATTACCCTTATAAAACACGACAGAGAGCCAGAGCCACCCAGCTCTACCTACTGCACTAATGCCCAGCTGGTAAAGTGCCCCTACGGCAACTATGCAGCTAAAAATGAAAACACAAGACGTGAAGAGAGGAATGTGCGGATCTTGTGACAGGTCAGCAAGTGACAGCCAGAAACATACTGCCCGGGCAACAGCTGTGTCCGATCCAACCGCAACACAGCCCTGGCGTCACACGCTGGACTACATCGGAGCTGGCCGGGGAGGGATACCGACATTAACACTTTCACCACTGTCCAGCCACCACTAGATCCCTGTGCAGGATTAAGCTGCATCTGTCATTAGGGAAAAATTCTGAAAGGTCACATTAGTTATTTGTTCCAGAATCGCTTATTCGGCGCTTTCATCCTCTCCTTTCTTATCAGTTGTTGGCGGCCGCATTACACAAAGCTGGAATCTCTCACGGCAGCGTCGGGGGGAGGTTTGACCAGGTAGCAAAGAAACTTTCCTTCATATGATCACCTGGACGATTCCTTATTTGATAGTTTTAAGCAAGTTTGTTATTTTTTTGTTTTTAGCAGCAATTAATGGATCTTCCGCTCCTACTTTGGGGCTTTTGCACCTTAAACTCAATATTTGGGCACTTCTCCTACAACCCCCTCCATAACAGACTTCAGGACCCATGGCATGAGTTCAGGTCACCAGGTTCCTGGTATTTACGATTGGGAGGAACATCTGCAGATCAGTTATATTTAAGATACACGTGCACCATGGCTGGAGAGGATAGCCGGCTCCTGATTGGACGGCTGTGAGCTCATCCAGGAGTCAGAGGTCACTGACTGACGGGGTGTTTGGTGTCTCTCTTCCTAAATTGCAGCAGAGGTTCCAGCCAATCAGAAGTACCAAGAAACTACTGAAAGCAGCAAGAAGTGGGGATCACATGGGAACACACCCCAAGAAGTGTTGTTATGTGGGAATTTTATTTGCCAATAAAATATAGCGCAGGTGACGCTGCCCCAGATAATGGCACAGTCTACCTTAGTGCTTGAGACAAAGGGCCTAGTTGTCAATGTGCCCTGTGGGTGCCAAAACATGCCCAGGTGCAGAGGGACCTGAGCACACTTTACGCTATGGAAACTGCTGGCACTACTGTCATATTGGCCTGGAAAGAATCTTAATTTTATTTTTGCACAAATTCTTGCCGAAGGTCTGGGGTCCTCGGGCACAAAGATTTATGTACACAGCGCTTTCTAGTTTGATCAGCGTTTTGCTCATGAGAGCCAGAGGCTTACGTCCTGCCAGCTCCTTAGGTCTAGCAGAGGTTGAGGTGGCCTCTTGAACTTTTAGGACACTCCATTTACCACCCTAGCCTTGCAGAGATGATCTGAAGACCCTGACCTCTGAGGGCCTTGTGGCTCAGTGGTCAGGAAGCAAAGGGGTCTCTTACCCTTTTGAGGATGGCCTAAAGACTCATGTCCCCGGTATATATTATTTTCAGCATGCACTGGGTGATTTGAATTCACGCACCTTCAAAAAAAAAAAAAAACAACTACTACAATCACGCACACTGTACGCGCAGGTACCTTGATAGACAAGCCAAGACCTGCAGGTCCTTCCAAAAAAAAATAGAGATATACATATATTTATTCACTTCTAGAATAGTTATTTATTGACAACACCAAAGACAACAATCACCATCAGAGCACGTGGTGCTAACAATTCCCCATGAACATTCGTTAAATAGCCTTCTAGCCCACGGGTACGGCAATAGGACAAGGGTGCACTGAAAAAAACGACATGAACCCAAATCGTTAGGTGATTGCACTACTAGTGTTGGCTATTTGGCTTCGGTGATTTGTCCTCCACTGTATGGGGAATATAGATTACCAACCCTGTTTATTCCACAGAACAGAGTATGGAATAATTCTCTGAGAAGTCTCAGACAACGTTTACAGTGTGTGTGAGAAAGTGATGAAGTGAAAGTATACACACCCTGCACTGTACGGCTCCTGACAATTACTACAAATTCTTTCCATTTGAATCTCAGTTACGGCTCTCACACACCGATCGGTCACACCGAACTTTCACAGCCAATCTTTCAGTGTGAAACAACGTTCAATCAACATGAAACGGTGCAGACACAGCAACAGGCAGAGGACTGTATCCTGCTATGGTGATGTGACGAGAGGGGCTTAGCGTGTATATTTACATAGAGAGCCCCCTGACATAGACCTATACATAGGATGACGTATCTGATAATACCATGCAAGTATAAACATCGCCACTTCCTACTTGGGTCCAAGCAAGCTCCAAGGCGGAACACACTTTGTTCCATGATAAGTGCACATATAAACCGAACAATCTGCCGCACCTCAGGTGATGTCCTCACACCCTGCGCCCAATAACATGTACAACACTTGTACCCGCTTTGTGGTACCTCAGAGGGTGTGTATAGTAGGTATTCTGTAATCTGACCTGACATGTATGTATTAAAGTACACAAATAAAAGGCCGCAGAAGGAGGGTGTTCAGTAACCGCACAAGATCAAAAGCTTACAATCTACAGGACAGCCGGCATTTAGGTGCTCATCCATTAAATTAGCGAGGGTAAGGACACATTAAACATATTACGGTGTGGCACCAGCTGAGGTAGCCTGTGGCTCCCAATGCTGGGACCAGTAGTTCCTCTGGTAGTTTTATTTTGGACCTATACACTTAAGCATTTTTGCTCCAGTTATTTACACCCAATCTGATGCCCTGCTCTGTGGAATGTTTAAGCTCTTTAAATAAACTGTGTTTTAGCCCCCCGTAGTGACCCCCTGTCAGCGGGCGGGGTGTTCCGACCACTCCATCTACTAATACCTCACCTCAGGGTGCACTGACGTGTTTCATCACTGTGATTACATGTGTGCATCCCCTGGTGACAGTAATCATGTCTTACATGTGTGCTGGGCTGTATTACACACAATTACTGTAAACAAATGGGGAAGGTTGACTAGTTTATAAAGTCAGATTTTAGGACTAGGGGCCCCAATGCACGGCTGAGGGGGTTACATGGTTTAAACACATCAATACAGAGAGAGGAGAGCCTGGGAGTTGGGGTGTTCAGTCCCCCACACACTGAACATAAAGTGGGGGAGGGGGCATTTCTGAGAGCCCAAATAAACAGGGATACGACAAACCAGACATCTGCCACAAAACACTTGGTCATCCCAATAATCCCACAATATAGTTAACATCTATATATAGAATTCTGGGGGGCTGGATAATCAGTACAGCATGAATTAGGGGAACATAATGATCCTAAATGCATCAGCGCTGTCCTGTACCCCAGCATTATAAGCCTGATTACAGTCCATGACCCCCCACAAATCTTATTACATCCATGAACAAGTTACAGACCCCCCAGTATTGGTCCAAACATGTATCCAGGTCACCCAACACCTCTATATGTACAACCAGAGTCCAAGGATGACATTCCAGCCCAGCAAACAATGTGACCCCTAGGGGCCCCCAGCACCTCACATTATCAGCCCAGGGGCCCCTATATAGTATATACATCACATTCCTACACAGCCCAGCAAACAATGTGACCCCTAGGGGCCCCCAGCACCTCACATTATCAGCCCAGGGGCCCCTATATAGTATATATATCACATTCCTGCACAGCCCAGTAACAATGTGACCCCTAGGGGCCCCCAGCACCTCACATTATCAGCCCAGGGGCCCCTATATAGTATATACATCACATTCCTGCACAGCCCAGTAACAATGTGACCCCTGAGGGGCCCTAGCACTCCCTGACCTGCGCCCCAGTCTCCACCTATAACCAGCATACTACTATCCCCAACAGCCCAGTGTGGCCCCCGGGGCCCCAGCTTCTCCCAGCACCCACCTGAATGAACTGGATGGTGAGCGCAGACTTGCCCACCCCGCCGCCTCCTACCACCACCAGCCGGTGCTTGTCCTGCACCGAGCCGTCCTTCCAGCCGGCCATGCCCGGGCCGGGGGTCCTGGTGCTGTGTCCGTGCGAGGGGCCGCGGCCAGCGCTGCGATCCGGGGGCGGGGCCTGCTGAGATATGCTAATGTGACTCCACGCTAAGGGGACGGGGGCGGGGTTTCCTGGGATATGCTAATGTAGCTCCACGCTAAGGAGACGGGGGCGGGGCCTCCTGGGATATGCTAATGTAGCTCCACACTAAGGAGCTGGGGGCGGGGACTGGCCGCTCACCCAGCCGCCGCGTCACTTACTGAGGGCGTGGTCTCAGGCGATATGCTAATGAGGACTTGCAGAACCCCGGGGTCCACTGACCCAGCAGCTGCAGCACCTGGTCCTCAGCCCGGACCGGTCACCCCAACTAGTCATGTGACATGTGCTGAGAGCTGCTAGATCACTGAGCCCCGCGTCATGAGGGCCCTCAGTGACAGGAGACCCCCAACCTCTACCTCCTGCATGACTGACAGGTGTCCCCCAACCTCTACCTCCTGCATGACTGACAGGTGTCCCCCAACCTCTACCTCCTGCATGACTGACAGGTGACCTCAGCCTCTACCTCCTGCATGACTGACAGGTGTCCCCAACCTCTACCTCCTGCATGACTGACAGGTGACCTCAGCCTCTACCTCCTGCATGACTGACAGGTGTCCCCCAGCCTCTACCTCCTGCATGACTGACAGGTGACCTCAGCCTCTACCTCCTGCATGACTGACAGGTGTCCCCCAGCCTCTACCTCCTGCATGACTGACAGGTGACCTCAGCCTCTACCTCCTGCATGACTGACAGGTGTCCCCCAGCCTCTACCTCCTGCATGACTGACAGGTGACCTCAGCCTCTACCTCCTGCATGACTGACAGGTGTCCCCCAGCCTCTACCTCCTGCATGACTGACAGGTGACCCCAACCTCTACCTCCTGCATGACTGACAGGTGTCCCCCAGCCTCTACCTCCTGCATGACTGACAGGTGACCCCAACCTCTACCTCCTGCATGACTGACAGGTGACCCCAACCTCTACCTCCTGCATGACTGACAGGTGTCCCCCAACCTCTACCTCCTGCATGACTGACAGGTGACCTCAGCCTCTACCTCCTGCATGACTGACAGGTGACCCCAACCTCTACCTCCTGCATGACTGACAGGTGACCTCAGCCTCTACCTCCTGCATGACTGACAGGTGTCCCCCAGCCTCTACCTCCTGCATGACTGACAGGTGACCCCAGCTCCTCCTGCATGACTGACAGGTGACCCCCAACCTCTACCTCCTGCATGACTGACAGGTGACCCCCAGCCTCTACCTCCTGCATGACTGACAGGTGACCCCAACCTCTACCTCCTGCATGACTGACAGGTGTCCCCCAACCTCTACCTCCTGCATGACTGACAGGTGACCCCAACCTCTACCTCCTGCATGACTGACAGGTGACCTCAGCCTCTACCTCCTGCATGACTGACAGGTGACCCCAACCTCTACCTCCTGCATGACTGACAGGTGACCTCAGCCTCTACCTCCTGCATGACTGACAGGTGACCCCCAACCTCTACCTCCTGCATGACTGACAGGTGACCCCCAACCTCTACCTCCTACATGACTGACAGGTGACCTCAGTCTCTACCTCCTGCATGACTGACAGGTGACCCCCAGCCTCTACCTCCTGCATGACTGACAGGTGACCCCAACCTCTACCTCCTACATGACTGACAGGTGACCCCAACCTCTACCTCCTACATGACTGACAGGTGACCCCAACCTCTACCTCCTGCATGACTGACAGATGTCCCCCAACCTCTACCTCCTGCATGACTGACAGGTGACCCCAACCTCTACCTCCTGCATGACTGACAGGTGACCCCCAACCTCTACCTCCTACATGACTGACAGGTGACCCCAACCTCTACCTCCTGCATGACTGACAGGTGACCCCAACCTCTACCTCCTGCATGACTGACAGGTGACCCCCAACCTCTACCTCCTGCATGACTGACAGGTGACCCCCAACCTCTACCTCCTGCATGACTGACAGGTGACCCCAACCTCTACCTCCTGCATGACTGACAGGTGACCCCAGCTCCTCCTGCATGACTGACAGGTGACCCCCAACCTCTACCTCCTGCATGACTGACTGGTGACCCCCAAACTCTACCTCCTGCATGACTGACAGGTGACCCCCAGCCTCTACCTCCTGCATGACTGACAGGTGACCCCAACCTCTACCTCCTGCATGACTGACAGGTGTCCCCCAACCTCTACCTCCTGCATGACTGACAGGTGACCCCCAGCCTCTACCTCCTGCATGACTGACAGGTGACCCCAGCTCCTCCTGCATGACTGACAGGTGACCTTAGACCCATTTCTCGTACATACTACAACACTGACATCAGTCACCTGGTTGAGTTTATTGTTGTAAATAATAAACTTTTTGTTAATTAGTAGCCAAGAGGCAGCAAGGTTTATAGACAGCCACTTTCCCAGGGAGGAGTGCCTCTCCGTATCACTGGCCGTTTGAAATGCTATGGGGTAGTAGTATTATTGTGTATATAGCACCAACCATATCATGCAACGTTGTACAAAGCGTACTGATATATCCGCAGCATTTTACAATGACCAACTCTGTTCTCTAGGAGGGGAATTATGTTCCTATCTGTCTTTGTCTTCTTTTATTTAATGTGTGTCCCTTTCAATTCTAAAACCTGTCAAAGTGGCAACAAAAGAAACATGGACCTACGAGACCTTCCTGTGGCCCTATGAGACCTTCCTGTGGCCCCTAGCTGCACTGAGTCTATGGGAATCGTTATATCTTACATGAGATCATATTAATTTTCATCTGGTTTACAGTTTTCCTGACCATACAATACATTTCCTCCTATTTGTGTACAATCCTCACCATTCCTGTTCTCTGGGCTTTATCGGTTAATATTTAATATATAGAAGTATTTGAAAAAAACAAAAATAGAATATTATAAAGTTCTATAAATATGTTATGATGGTTATTGTAGTTTAACAACATCTAGATAGTGCTGCTCAGGACCTGCTGATACTAGCCGGTTATGTAACAAGTCAACCCTGCAAAATATTTTAAAATGTTGCCAAGTATCTGTTGTTGTTCGAGTTGTGCACTGTAAGATCTTGGATATAAGATGGGTTATTACTATAATCATTTGTTTATAAATCACAGGACGAATCAGGAGATTGCAGAGAGTGACGTTCATGTACAAAGTGTCACAACAGGTAGAGAAAGGTCGGCTTCTGGGTACATACAACCTACAAGATGCAATTACTGCATTAAACCCCCTCCCAGCTTCTGAGTCATCTGCCCTCTGAATGGCACAGTGAGGTATGAGGCACAGTGTGTCTCTAGGCCCATATTTAATACAATGTAAAAAGGAAAACAAGAATTGAGCTCCAAGACAATATGTATGTAGTATGTATGTTGTAATGCAGAGGGCTTCAGGGAATAATACGGAGGGGGAGGTAGGTACACTAAAACTGAGATGTATCTTAAACTGCAGCTTTTAATGAAATACGTGAGTCTGAGATAGATAATCAGCGCAAGTTTGTTCAAAATTGTTTCAAAGAGGTTCTAAATTTTTAAAATTGGCAAAACATTTGAGCAAAACGTGATGAAGAGCCCGTTCGAGCCGTTTGGAAGAGGTCCAAGTTTAAATGGCTCCATTGTATTTTTAAAGCAGTTCCATGCGAACGGCAAACTCCAACACAACAATGTCGTTTGAACTAAAAAAATCACATTAATTTTACCAAAATATAACTATCCTCTTTAAACTGGCATAAAATACGTCACTTTTTTTTTTTTTTTAGCTTTTTTTGTTGTTGTTGCTTCGAACTAGAACCAATTTCAATATTTCCATCAGACCAGAGACAAACTGTACTAGCGTTTATTTAAAAAGATTTTCGACATGTTCAAAGTACTATCCTCAGACAGATAAAATGATGGTGAAACAACAGACTTGTCATCTAGAAAAATAGATTAAAGTGAACAATGGATGGAAAATGTAACAAGCCAAAATTCAGATTTAAAAATAGAAATAGAAAAAACAAACAAACAGTCGTGGTGACTATAATGCAGGTACGACACGTTATCTTACAGATTATGGTATTTAGACTCAGTTTTCCTCATACATTCTATGATGATCTTATAGGACGGAGTATCTGTTTTTAAGAAATAGAAGCTGTAAACCATCTTATCTTCCTGTTTGTGTCTTTTTATTCCAGACTCCCTCACGTCACCTTTAACAAACCTCTGAGTCCTCCTAGTTCCAGGATTCCGAATTTTACTACTAAAATTCAAGACATTCATAGTACATATGGGGCCTATATAAGGGAGGATATCTACTACTGTCATCAGTGTGGTGACTGTTTAATGTCATACTGATGTTATAACACCGGGGGACATAATGGTATCATACAAACAGCATCCACCAGTACAGAGCCATATATAATGGTACAGGGTAGCATACAGGATCACAGAGCAGTATATAATGGTACAGGGCAGCGTACAGGATCACAGAGCAGTATGTAGTGGTACAGGACAGCATAGAGAATCACAGAGCAGCATATAGTGGTACAGGGCAGCGTACAGGATCACAGAGCAGTATGTAGTGGTACAGGGCAGCGTACAGAATCACAGAGCCGTATATAGTGGTACAGGGCAGCATATAGGATCACAGAGTAGTATATAGTGGTACAGGGCAGCATAGAGAATCACAGAGCAGTATATAGTGGTACAGGGCAGCATATAGGATCACAGAGCAGTATGTAGTGGTACAGGGCAGCGTACAGAATCACAGAGCCATATATAGTGGTACAGGGCAGCATACAGGATCACAGAGCAGTATATAGTGGTACAGGGCAGCATATAGGATCACAGAGCAGTATATAGTGGTACAGGGCAGCATATAGGATCACAGAGCAGTATATAGTGGTACAGAGCAGTATAGAGAATCACAGAGCCGTATATAGTGGTAAGAGATAGCATACAGAATTGAAGGGCAGTATATAACAGTGCAGGACATAATAATGGCTCTACTAGGAATCATCCACCATCAGTGAGCAGTATATAATGATGCAGTACATATGGAATCTTAGAGCAGTATAAATAGTAGGGTATTATTATTATTACCATTTATTTATATACAGTATATATCATCTTAGAGGTGTAGGGAATCCTACAGCGCACAGACTGCCCTGTGTCCGTACAGCCATTGTACCCTCTTCTTACCACTCTGTACATCACACTGGGTCCTTTCTCTACCCAGTAACCAGTGCAGATCTGTGACTGTGTCGTCTCACAGCGCTGAACGCCCCAGGAATAGGTGACCCACTTACAGCCATTACTTACCATCTCAGACAGGTGTTTAATGTGTTTCTGATTAATACTCTATTGTAACAACACAAAGAGCTGATCCCATTTGTACATGTTCAGAGAATCAATTACAGTCCCCCATTAGCTGCCATGACTCCATCCTGCAGATATTGTGACTCACTTTGTGCCAGATGAATGGTTCATCAGGAATGACAGAATCGGGAAACTGTGTTATACAGACCCCAGTTACTCTCTGAGCGGCTCAGCAAGAAACAGCACATCTGTGCACCAGATGCCTCATAGTGAGGAACCGGGGCCCCTGACCTCAGTGTGTACAGTATAACTAGTATATGACTATCCCAGGACCGTGTGTACAGTATAACTAGTATATGACTATCCCAGGACCGTGTGTACAGTATAACTAGTATATGACTATCCCAGGACCGTGTGTACAGTATAACTAGTATATGACTATCCCAGGACCACGTGTACAGTATAACTAGTATATGAATCTATCCCAGGACCGTGTGTACAGTATAACTAGTATATGACTCTATCCCAGGACCGTGTGTACAGTATAACTAGTATATGACTATCCCAGGACCGTGTGTACAGTATAACTAGTATATGACTTTCCCAGGACCGTGTGTACAGTATAACTAGTATATGACTATCCCAGGACCGTGTGTACAGTATAACTAGTATATGACTATCCCAGGACCGTGTGTACAGTATAACTAGTATATGACTATCCCAGGACCGTGTGTACAGTATAACTAGTATATGACTATCCCAGGACCGTGTGTACAGTATAACTAGTATATGACTATCCCAGGACCGTGTGTACAGTATAACTAGTAGATGACTCTTTCCCAGGACCATGTGTACAATATAACTAGTATATGACTATCCCAGGACCGTGTGTACAGTATAACTAGTAGATGACTCTTTCCCAGGACCATGTGTACAATATAACTAGTATATGACTATCCCAGGACCGTGTGTACAGTATAACTAGTAGATGACTCTTTCCCAGGACCATGTGTACAATATAACTAGTATATGACTATCCCAAGACCGTGTGTACAGTATAACTAGTATATGACTATCCCAGGACCGTGTGTACAGTATAACTAGTATATGACTATCCCAGGACCGTGTGTACAATATAACTAGTATATGACTATCCCAGGACCGTGTGTACAGTATAACTAGTATATGACTATCCCAGGACCGTGTGTACAGTATAACTAGTATATGACTATCCCAGGACCGTGTGTACAGTATAACTAGTATATGACTATCCCAGGACCATGTGTACAGTATAACTAGTATATGACTATCCCAGGACCATGTGTACAGTATAACTAGTATATGACTATCCCAGGACCACGTGTACAGTATAACTAGTATATGACTATCCCAGGACCGTGTGTACAGTATAACTAGTATATGACTCTATCCCAGAACCATGTGTACAGTATAACTAGTATATGACTATCCCAGGACCATGTGTACAGTATAACTAGTATATGACTATCCCAGGACCATGTGTACAGTATAACTAGTATATGACTCTATCCCAGAACCATGTGTACAGTATAACTAGTATATGACTCTATCCCAGAACCATGTGTACAGTATAACTAGTATATGACTCTATCCCAGGACCACGTGTACAGTATAACTAGTATATGACTATCCCAGGACCGTGTGTACAGTATAACTAGTATATGACTCTATCCCAGGACCACGTGTACAGTATAACTAGTATATGACTCTATCCCAGGACCGTGTGTACAGTATAACTAGTATATGACTATCCCAGGACCATGTGTACAGTATAACTAGTATATGACTATCCCAGGACCGTGTGTACAGTATAACTAGTATATGACTATCCCAGGACCGTGTGTACAGTATAACTAGTATATGACTATCCCAGGACCATGTGTACAGTATAACTAGTATATGACTATCCCAGGACCGTGTGTACAGTATAACTAGTATATGACTATCCCAGGACCATGTGTACAGTATAACTAGTATATGACTATCCCAGGACCATGTGTACAGTATAACATACTACGTATATATAGGACAGTTATTCTTTTAACTACACATTCACACTTTCCAATCAGATGATTTGCTGGGATTTACATAAAACAAGTGAAATATACACCCTGTCACTGGAGTTGCTACCCCAAAATTCCATCCACCGTACCCCAACTGCACACACTTCTAAAATCCCCATCACAGAAAGGAAAGCCACCTAACAAGGTAAAGATAAAGGACACTGAGAACACCGGAATATTATATTGTTTCATTATGTTCTGCACTGAAGTTTTGACTTTTCAAGCAAAATAATTTTCGTCCTGTTTCCATAGAAACGTTCTATTTATACGGCTTCCTCGTCTCAAGCTTTAGAACTGACCAATAGAAACATCACACACTCTGGTGTCAGGACAGCGAATTATTCTGTGTTCTGGCTGTATCCAGATATTTCACTGATGGAGCATTAACATATTATCCATATAACAAAATATATATTTACTATACAGATTATTAGAACATTCCCAGGATTAGAGCAACGTGCAGCCAATCAGAGCGTTAGATCAGCCACTGGACTAGATCGACCTGTAGCCAATCACAGCATTAGAATAGTCATAGGACTAGACCAACCCTCAGCCAATCAGAGTATTAGAACAATCACAGGACTCGACCAACCTGTAGCCAGAATGTCAGAACATTCATAGGATTAGAACAACCTACAGCCAATCAGAACATTACACTGTTCAACAACATTAAAAAAAGTGAATTGTGTCTCTTTATTTCTTGAGAATTGTATATGTTGTAGATTGTGAGCTTCTGAATACAGAACTTTCCGATGTTTTATCTCTGATGATATAGAGATAATTTGTATTATTGAACTGGACAAAACAAGAAGCTTTTATTTCCCATTCTATCTGCGCTTATCTCTGACACGTGTGACTAATGCAAACTCTTTAGAATCCCAATAATGAAATGAAAGTAACATTTCAGCTGTCACTCTGGAACAATATGTGAATTGTAGATGAGGAGAAGATGCTGCGAGTCAGTCCGAGACCTCTCCGAGCAGATACTTACCCGTTACTATGACCGCGATGAGGCTTTGTATATCCTCCAAATGTAATTGGTGGAGTCCAGTAAAATAGTATTCGGACGTCATGTGTGCACCAGACTTATAGGGAGTGTATCCATGAATACCAGGACCGTGCTCACAAGCTTACAACACTGTACAGATATCTGCCTACACTGCTGGTGGTGAGTGTGTACACTGTACAGATATCTGCCTACACTGCTGGTGGTGAGTGTGTACACTGTACAGATATCTGCCTACGCTGCTGGTGGTGAGTGTGTACACTGTACAGATATCTGCCTGCGCTGCTGGTGGTGAGTGTGTACACTGTACAGATATCTGCCTACACTGCTGGTGGTGAGTGTGTACACTGTACAGATATCTGCCTACACTGCTGGTGGTGAGTGTGTACACTGTACAGATATCTGCCTACACTGCTGGTGGTGAGTGTGTACACTGTACAGATATCTGCCTACACTGCTGGTGGTGAGTGTGTACACTGTACAGATATCTGCCTACACTGCTGGTGGTGAGTGTGTACACTGTACAGATATCTGCCTACACTGCTGGTGGTGAGTGTGTACACTGTACAGATATCTGCCTACACTGCTGGTGGTGAGTGCGTACACTGTACAGATATCTGCCTACACTGCTGGTGGTGAGTGCGTACACTGTACAGATATCTGCCTACACTGCTGGTGGTGAGTGTGTACACTGTACAGATATCTGCCTACACTGCTGGTGGTGAGTGTGTACACTGTACAGATATCTGCCTACACTGCTGGTGGTGAGTGTGTACACTGTACAGATATCTGCCTACACTGCTGGTGGTGAGTGTGTACACTGTACAGATATCTGCCTACACTGCTGGTGGTGAGTGTGTACACTGTACAGATATCTGCCTACGCTGCTGGTGGTGAGTGTGTACACAGTACAGATATCTGCCTACACTGCTGGTGGTGAGTGTGTACACTGTACAGATATCTGCCTACACTGCTGGTGGTGACTGTGTACACTGTACAGATATCTGCCTACGCTGCTGGTGGTGAGTGTGTACACTGTACAGATATCTGCCTGCACTGCTGGTGGTGAGTGTGTACCCAGTACAGATATCTGCCTACACTGCTGGTGGTGACTCTGTACACTGTACAGATATCTGCCTTCACTGCTGGTGGTGAGTGTGTACACTGTACAGATATCTGCCTACACTGCTGGTGGTGAGTGTGTACACTGTACAGATATCTGCCTTCACTGCTGGTGGTGAGTGTGTACACTGTACAGATATCTGCCTACACTGCTGGTGGTGACTGTGTACACTGTACAGATATCTGCCTACACTGCTGGTGGTGAGTGCGTACACTGTACAGATATCTGCCACACTGCTGGTGGTGAGTGCGTACACTGTACAGATATCTGTCTACACTGCTGGTGGTGAGTGTGTACACACTGTACAGATATCTGCCTACACTGCTGGTGGTGAGTGTGTACACTGTACAGATACCTGCCTACACTGCTGGTGGTGAGTGTGTACACTGTACAGATATCTGCCTACACTGCTGGTGGTGAGTGTGTACACTGTACAGATATCTGCCTACACTGCTGGTGGTGAGTGTGTACACTGTACAGATATCTGCCTTCACTGCTGGTGGCGAGTGTGTACACTGTACAGATATCTGTCTACACTGCTGGTGGTGAGTGTGTACACTGTACAGATATCTGCCTACACTGCTGGTGGTGAGTGTGTACACTGTACAGATATCTGCCTGCACTGCTGGTGGTGAGTGTGTACACTGTACAGATATCTGCCTGCACTGCTGGTGGTGAGTGTGTACACTGTACAGATATCTGCCTACACTGCTGGTGGCGAGTGTGTACACTGTACAGATATCTGCCTACACTGCTGGTGGCGAGTGTGTACACTGTACAGATATCTGCCTTCACTGCTGGTGGTGAGTGTGTACACTGTACAGATATCTGCCTGCACTGCTGGTGGTGAGTGTGTACACTGTACAGATATCTGCCTTCACTGCTGGTGGCGAGTGTGTACACTGTACAGATATCTGCCTACACTGCTGGTGGTGAGTGTGTACACTGTACAGATATCTGCCTACACTGCTGGTGGTGAGTGTGTACACTGTACAGATATCTGCCTACGCTGCTGGTGGTGAGTGTGTACACTGTACAGATATCTGCCTACACTGCTGGTGGTGAGTGTGTACACACTGTACAGATATCTGCCTACACTGCTGGTGGTGAGTGTGTACACTGTACAGATATCTGCCTACACTGCTGGTGGTGAGTGTGTACACTGTACAGATATCTGCCTACACTGCTGGTGGTGAGTGTGTACACTGTACAGATATCTGCCTACACTGCTGGTGGTGAGTGTGTACACTGTACAGATATCTGCCTTCACTGCTGGTGGTGAGTGTGTACACACTGTACAGATATCTGCCTACACTGCTGGTGGTGAGTGTGTACACTGTACAGATATCTGCCTACACTGCTGGTGGTGAGTGTGTACACTGTACAGATATCTGCCTACACTGCTGGTGGTGAGTGTGTACACTGTACAGATATCTGCCTACACTGCTGGTGGTGAGTGTGTACACTGTACAGATATCTGCCTACACTGCTGGTGGCGAGTGTGTACACTGTACAGATATCTGCCTACACTGCTGGTGGCGAGTGTGTACACTGTACAGATATCTGCCTACACTGCTGGTGGTGAGTGTGTACACTGTACAGATATCTGCCTTCACTGCTGGTGGTGAGTGTGTACACACTGTACAGATATCTGCCTACACTGCTGGTGGTGAGTGTGTACACTGTACAGATATCTGCCTACACTGCTGGTGGTGAGTGTGTACACTGTACAGATATCTGCCTACACTGCTGGTGGTGAGTGTGTACACTGTACAGATATCTGCCTACACTGCTGGTGGTGAGTGTGTACACTGTACAGATATCTGCCTACACTGCTGGTGGCGAGTGTGTACACTGTACAGATATCTGCCTACACTGCTGGTGGCGAGTGTGTACACTGTACAGATATCTGCCTACACTGCTGGTGGTGAGTGTGTACACTGTACAGATATCTGCCTACACTGCTGGTGGCGAGTGTGTACACTGTACAGATATCTGCCTACACTGCTGGTGGCGAGTGTGTACACTGTACAGATATCTGCCTACACTGCTGGTGGCGAGTGTGTACACTGTACAGATATCTGCCTACACTGCTGGTGGCGAGTGTGTACACTGTACAGATATCTGCCTACACTGCTGGTGGCGAGTGTGTACACTGTACAGATATCTGCCTACACTGCTGGTGGCGAGTGTGTACACTGTACAGATATCTGCCTACACTGCTGGTGGCGAGTGTGTACACTGTACAGATATCTGCCTACACTGCTGGTGGCGAGTGTGTACACTGTACAGATATCTGCCTACACTGCTGGTGGCGAGTGTGTACACTGTACAGATATCTGCCTACACTGCTGGTGGCGAGTGTGTACACTGTACAGATATCTGCCTACACTGCTGGTGGCGAGTGTGTACACTGTACAGATATCTGCCTACACTGCTGGTGGCGAGTGTGTACACTGTACAGATATCTGCCTACACTGCTGGTGGCGAGTGTGTACACTGTACAGATATCTGCCTACACTGCTGGTGGCGAGTGTGTACACTGTACAGATATCTGCCTTCACTGCTGGTGGCGAGTGTGTACACTGTACAGATATCTGCCTACACTGCTGGTGGCGAGTGTGTACACTGTACAGATATCTGCCTACACTGCTGGTGGCGAGTGTGTACACTGTACAGATATCTGCCTACACTGCTGGTGGCGAGTGTGTACACTGTACAGATATCTGCCTACACTGCTGGTGGCGAGTGTGTACACTGTACAGATATCTGCCTACACTGCTGGTGGCGAGTGTGTACACTGTACAGATATCTGCCTACACTGCTGGTGGCGAGTGTGTACACTGTACAGATATCTGCCTACACTGCTGGTGGCGAGTGTGTACACTGTACAGATATCTGCCTACACTGCTGGTGGCGAGTGTGTACACTGTACAGATATCTGCCTACACTGCTGGTGGCGAGTGTGTACACTGTACAGATATCTGCCTACACTGCTGGTGGCGAGTGTGTACACTGTACAGATATCTGCCTACACTGCTGGTGGCGAGTGTGTACACTGTACAGATATCTGCCTTCACTGCTGGTGGCGAGTGTGTACACTGTACAGATATCTGCCTACACTGCTGGTGGCGAGTGTGTACACTGTACAGATATCTGCCTACACTGCTGGTGGTGAGTGTGTACACTGTACAGATATCTGCCTACACTGCTGGTGGTGAGTGTGTACACTGTACAGATATCTGCCTTCACTGCTGGTGGTGAGTGTGTACACTGTACAGATATCTGCCTACACTGCTGGTGGTGAGTGTGTACACTGTACAGATATCTGCCTTCACTGCTGGTGGTGAGTGTGTACACTGTACAGATATCTGCCTTCACTGCTGGTGGTGAGTGCGTACACTGTACAGATATCTGACTACACTGCTGGTGGTGAGTGCGTACACTGTACAGATATCTGACTACACTGCTGGTGGTGAGTGCGTACACTGTACAGATATCTGCCTACACTGCTGGTGGTGACTGTGTACACTGTACAGATATCTGCCTACACTGCTGGTGGTGAGTGCGTACACTGTACAGATATCTGCCTACACTGCTGGTGGTGAGTGTGTACACTGTACAGATATCTGCCTACACTGCTGGTGGTGACTCTGTACACTGTACAGATATCTGCCTACACTGCTGGTGGTGAGTGTGTACACTGTACAGATATCTGCCTTCACTGCTGGTGGTGAGTGTGTACCCTGTACAGATATCTGCCTACGCTGCTGGCGGTGAGTGTGTACACTGTACAGATATCTGCCTACGCTGCTGGCGGTGAGTGTGTACACTGTACATATATCTGCCTACACTGCTGGTGGTGACTGTGTACACTGTACAGATATCTGCCTACACTGCTGGTGGTGAGTGTGTACACTGTACAGATATCTGCCTACACTGCTGGTGGTGAGTGTGTACACTGTACAGATATCTGCCTTCACTGCTGGTGGTGAGTGCGTACACTGTACAGATATCTGCCTACACTGCTGGTGGTGAGTGTGTACACTGTACAGATATCTGCCTTCACTGCTGGTGGTGAGTGTGTACCCTGTACAGATATCTGCCTACACTGCTGGTGGTGAGTGTGTACACTGTACAGATATCTGCCTACGCTGCTGGTGGTGAGTGTGTACACTGTACAGATATCTGCCTACACTGCTGGTGGTGAGTGTGTACACTGTACAGATATCTGCCTACACTGCTGGTGGTGAGTGTGTACACTGTACAGATATCTGCCTACACTGCTGGTGGTGACTGTGTACACTGTACAGATATCTGCCTACACTGCTGGTGGTGAGTGTGTACACTATACAGATATCTGCCTTCACTGCTGGTGGTGAGTGTGTACACTGTACAGATATCTGCCTACACTGCTGGTGGCGAGTGTGTACACTGTACAGATATCTGCCTACACTGCTGGTGGCGAGTGTGTACACTGTACAGATATCTGCCTACACTGCTGGTGGCGAGTGTGTACACTGTACAGATATCTGCCTACACTGCTGGTGGCGAGTGTGTACACTGTACAGATATCTGCCTACACTGCTGGTGGCGAGTGTGTACACTGTACAGATATCTGCCTACACTGCTGGTGGCGAGTGTGTACACTGTACAGATATCTGCCTACACTGCTGGTGGCGAGTGTGTACACTGTACAGATATCTGCCTTCACTGCTGGTGGCGAGTGTGTACACTGTACAGATATCTGCCTACACTGCTGGTGGTGAGTGTGTACACTGTACAGATATCTGCCTACACTGCTGGTGGTGAGTGTGTACACTGTACAGATATCTGCCTACACTGCTGGTGGTGAGTGTGTACACTGTACAGATATCTGCCTACACTGCTGGTGGTGAGTGTGTACACTGTACAGATATCTGCCTTCACTGCTGGTGGTGAGTGTGTACACTGTACAGATATCTGCCTACACTGCTAGTGGTGAGTGTGTACCCTGTACAGATATCTGCCTTCACTGCTGGTGGTGAGTGTGTACACTGTACAGATATCTGCCTACACTGCTGGTGGTGAGTGTGTACACTGTACAGATATCTGCCTTCACTGCTGGTGGTGAGTGTGTACACTGTACAGATATCTGCCTTCACTGCTGGTGGTGAGTGCGTACACTGTACAGATATCTGACTACACTGCTGGTGGTGAGTGCGTACACTGTACAAATATCTGACTACACTGCTGGTGGTGAGTGCGTACACTGTACAGATATCTGCCTTCACTGCTGGTGGTGAGTGCGTACCCTGTACAGATATCTGCCTACGCTGCTGGCGGTGAGTGTGTACACTGTACAGATATCTGCCTACGCTGCTGGCGGTGAGTGTGTACACTGTACAGATATCTGCCTACGCTGCTGGTGGTGAGTGTGCACACTGTACAGATATCTGCCTACGCTGCTGGTGGTGAGTGTGTACACTGTACAGATATCTGCCTACACTGCTGGTGGTGAGTGTGTACACTGTACAGATATCTGCCTACACTGCTGGTGGTGAGTGTGTACACTGTACAGATATCTGCCTACACTGCTGGTGGTGAGTGTGTACACTGTACAGATATCTGCCTACACTGCTGGTGGCGAGTGTGTACACTGTACAGATATCTGCCTACACTGCTGGTGGCGAGTGTGTACACTGTACAGATATCTGCCTACACTGCTGGTGGCGAGTGTGTACACTGTACAGATATCTGCCTTCACTGCTGGTGGCGAGTGTGTACACTGTACAGATATCTGCCTACACTGCTGGTGGCGAGTGTGTACACTGTACAGATATCTGCCTACACTGCTGGTGGTGAGTGCGTACACTGTACAGATATCTGCCTACACTGCTGGTGGTGAGTGCGTACACTGTACAGATATCTGCCTTCACTGCTGGTGGTGAGTGCGTACACTGTACAGATATCTGCCTACACTGCTGGTGGTGAGTGTGTACACTGTACAGATATCTGCCTTCACTGCTGGTGGTGAGTGTGTACACTGTACAGATATCTGCCTTCACTGCTGGTGGTGAGTGCGTACACTGTACAGATATCTGACTACACTGCTGGTGGTGAGTGCGTACACTGTACAGATATCTGACTACACTGCTGGTGGTGAGTGTGTACACTGTACAGATATCTGCCTTCACTGCTGGTGGTGAGTGTGTACACTGTACAGATATCTGCCTACACTGCTGGTGGTGAGTGTGTACACTGTACAGATATCTGCCTACACTGCTGGTGGCGAGTGTGTACACTGTACAGATATCTGACTACACTGCTGGTGGCGAGTGCGTACACTGTACAGATATCTGCCTACACTGCTGGTGGTGAGTGCGTACACTGTACAGATATCTGCCTACACTGCTGGTGGTGAGTGCGTACACTGTACAGATATCTGCCTTCACTGCTGGTGGTGAGTGCGTACACTGTACAGATATCTGACTACACTGCTGGTGGTGAGTGCGTACACTGTACAGATATCTGCCTTCACTGCTGGTGGTGAGTGTGTACCCTGTACAGATATCTGCCTACACTGCTGGCGGTGAGTGTGTACACTGTACAGATATCTGCCTACGCTGCTGGCGGTGAGTGTGTACACTGTACAGATATCTGCCTACTCTGCTGGTGGTGAGTGTGTACACTGTACAGATATCTGCCTACACTGCTGGTGGTGAGTGTGTACACTGTACAGATATCTGCCTACACTGCTGGTGGTGAGTGAGTACACTGTACAGATATCTGCCTACACTGCTGGTGGTGAGTGTGTACACTGTACAGATATCTGCCTACACTGCTGGTGGTGAGTGTGTACACTGTACAGATATCTGCCTACACTGCTGGTGGTGAGTGTGTACACTGTACAGATATCTGCCTACACTGCTGGTGGTGAGTGTGTACACTGTACAGATATCTGCCTACACTGCTGGTGGTGAGTGTGTACACTGTACAGATATCTGCCTTCACTGCTGGTGGTGAGTGCGTACACTGTACAGATATCTGCCTACACTGCTGGTGGTGAGTGTGTACACTGTACAGATATCTGCCTTCACTGCTGGTGGTGAGTGTGTACCCTGTACAGATATCTGCCTACACTGCTGGTGGTGAGTGTGTACACTGTACAGATATCTGCCTACGCTGCTGGTGGTGAGTGTGTACACTGTACAGATATCTGCCTACACTGCTGGTGGTGAGTGTGTACACTGTACAGATATCTGCCTACACTGCTGGTGGTGAGTGTGTACACTGTACAGATATCTGCCTACACTGCTGGTGGTGAGTGTGTACACTGTACAGATATCTGCCTACACTGCTGGTGGTGACTGTGTACACTGTACAGATATCTGCCTACACTGCTGGTGGTGAGTGTGTACACTATACAGATATCTGCCTTCACTGCTGGTGGTGAGTGTGTACACTGTACAGATATCTGCCTACACTGCTGGTGGTGACTGTGTACACTGTACAGATATCTGCCTACACTGCTAGTGGTGAGTGTGTACACTGTACAGATATCTGCCTACACTGCTGGTGGTGAGTGTGTACATTGTACAGATATCTGCCTACACTGCTGGTGGTGAGTGTGTACACTGTACAGATATCTGCCTACACTGCTGGTGGTGAGTGTGTACACTGTACAGATATCTGCCTACACTGCTGGTGGTGAGTGTGTACACTGTACAGATATCTGCCTACACTGCTGGTGGTGAGTGTGTACATTGTACAGATATCTGCCTACACTGCTGGTGGTGAGTGTGTACACTGTACAGATATCTGCCTACCCTGCTGGTGGCGAGTGTGTACCCAGTACAGATATCTGCCTTCACTGCTGGTGGCGAGTGTGTACACTGTACAGATATCTGCCTACACTGCTGGTGGTGAGTGTGTACACTGTACAGATATCTGCCTTCACTGCTGGTGGCGAGTGTGTACACTGTACAGATATCTGCCTACACTGCTGGTGGCGAGTGTGTACACTGTACAGATATCTGCCTACACTGCTGGTGGTGAGTGTGTACACTGTACAGATATCTGCCTACACTGCTGGTGGTGAGTGTGTACACTGTACAGATATCTGTCTACACTGCTGGTGGTGAGTGTGTACACTGTACAGATATCTGCCTGCACTGCTGGTGGTGAGTGTGTACACTGTACAGATATCTGCCTACACTGCTGGTGGTGAGTGTGTACACTGTACAGATATCTGCCTACACTGCTGGTGGTGAGTGTGTACCCTGTACAGATATCTGCCTACACTGCTGGTGGTGAGTGTGTACCCAGTACAGATATCTGCCTTCACTGCTGGTGGTGAGTGTGTACACTGTACAGATATCTGCCTTCACTGCTGGTGGTGAGTGTGTACACTGTACAGATATCTGCCTACACTGCTGGTGGCGAGTGTGTACACTGTACAGATATCTGCCTACGCTGCTGGTGGCGAGTGTGTACCCAGTACAGATATCTGCCTACACTGCTGGTGGTGAGTGTGTACACTGTACAGATATCTGCCTTCACTGCTGGTGGTGAGTGTGTACCCTGTACAGATATCTGCCTACACTGCCGGTGGTGAGTGCGTACACTGTACAGATATCTGCCTACACTGCTGGTGGCGAGTGTGTACACTGTACAGATATCTGCCTTCACTGCTGGTGGCGAGTGTGTACACTGTACAGATATCTGCCTACACTGCTGGTGGCGAGTGTGTACACTGTACAGATATCTGCCTTCACTGCTGGTGGCGAGTGTGTACACTGTACAGATATCTGCCTACACTGCTGGTGGCGAGTGTGTACACTGTACAGATATCTGCCTACACTGCTGGTGGTGAGTGTGTACACTGTACAGATATCTGCCTACACTGCTGGTGGTGAGTGTGTACACTGTACAGATATCTGCCTACA
This sequence comes from Mixophyes fleayi, assembly GCF_038048845.1. Taxonomy (NCBI): domain Eukaryota; kingdom Metazoa; phylum Chordata; class Amphibia; order Anura; family Limnodynastidae; genus Mixophyes; species Mixophyes fleayi. The sequence continues at coordinate 2,071,490 of NC_134411.1, read as the reverse complement.
CTGCTGGTGGTGGTGTGTACACTGTACAGATATCTGCCTACACTGCTGGTGGTGAGTGTGTACACTGTACAGATATCTGCCTACACTGCTGGTGGTGAGTGTGTACACTGTACAGATATCTGCCTACACTGCTGGTGGCGAGTGTGTACACTGTACAGATATCTGCCTTCACTGCTGGTGGCGAGTGTGTACACTGTACAGATATCTGCCTACACTGCTGGTGGCGAGTGTGTACACTGTACAGATATCTGCCTACACTGCTGGTGGTGAGTGTGTACACTGTACAGATATCTGCCTACACTGCTGGTGGTGAGTGTGTACACTGTACAGATATCTGCCTACACTGCTGGTGGTGGTGTGTACACTGTACAGATATCTGCCTACACTGCTGGTGGTGAGTGTGTACACTGTACAGATATCTGCCTTCACTGCTGGTGACGAGTGTGCACACTGTACAGATATCTGCCTACACTGCTGGTGGCGAGTGTGCACACTGTACAGATATCTGCCTACACTGCTGGTGGTGACTCTGTACACTGTACAGATATCTGCCTTCACTCCTGGACCAATGAAGACCTCTCCGAGTGTCATCTGTGTATAAGCTCCCTGGGCCAGTATTAAATTCTCTTTGACTGCAGACTTCAAAACTGAAGCTGTACCTGGATCCAGGGGCGCAGACGTAATGTATTCGGTTTACACTTTCCTGTATTATATTATACCTGTTTATGCATCATCATGGTTTGCTGTAAATCCTGCTATATTATACTATTAAATCTCTTTGTGCGTTGGAACCACAATAATTGCAATGGACAATATTTCTTGACAGCAACAATACGAACATAACAACTCATTCCTATGTCATCATTTCCACATTCATAATGTCGTGCAGGGCACTTGTGGCAGATTCTTACTATCTGGCATAGAGAACTTTGACAGAAATGTGGCACTGTGCAGTAAGCAACCCAATTATTTTCTGAGTTAACTGAGCCATCATATGATGTTTGTGCTCAGGTTTAGTTCCACCCGGCCTTTCTTTCTGTGATTTTATCATGGTAAGATTTAGCTGTAAACACCTCTCCGCTGTGTACAGACCGTTAGTTTCAGGGGCGTAGTCTCCCTTTAAGGCGGCGTTTCCTGTACTTTGTGAATGAAATGCCATAAACCATGTGACCTCTCCCCGCTTCTTCCTAATCCCCTCTGCAGCAATCACATTTATTGTGTAATAACCAAACTGACAAATGCTGCATATAGTATTATCTGTAAATAGACAGGTTGTGGAAGAGGAAGGAACAGCGATCGCAGAAGGTCCTCTGTTCATTTACTGACAAAATCACAGCAACCAGACAGCTGTAGCTGCTGCAGCGCCTCTTTGCTGGTTGCTTATTTAAGATAGGGACTGCAGGGTAGCGGACTGAGAGCTGACACAGAGACACTGGGTTCAACACGTGACTACCGGGGAATGGATTAGAGTGTTAGCTCTGTCGGTCACAGCCGGCAATAGTACAAGGTGGTACACACCTCACACTGTCCTTTATGTACAGTTATTCCATACATGTAGCAGGGGGTAAGATGGGGTATGTGTTCCTCCCCCCTGTCCACACATGCTGGGGGACAGTGAGTATGTTTCGTGCCTCTGCTGTGTCTCCTCGTTCTATCGATGCTGCACCACCGGTAGCTGCTAACACTACCCCTCTTAGTTGGGGAGTTTGTGCCTCTATCTATTGCAGACCCGCAAATTCCTAATATCAAATTCTACTAATTGCTATAAATCCGACACTTTGCATCTTCCATTATTAAAGGACGACCCCTGAGAGAACTAAACTCAGCTGAGAGGACTAATTCCCCCAATAACAGCCGTGAAATATCACTTCTATATCATACACCTCTGGCCCCAGATACTGCGCGACTGGGGGGAAAAAGTTGGATAAAGAGACATTTAACTCAAAGAATTTAAATGTTCCATAATGGCTCCTAGTCCCAGAGCGCCTGCAGTTACCCAAATGTATCTGTGGTCAGAGAGAAACGTTCTACCATGTACGTTGGACCTGTCCAAAAGTATCAGCTCTCTGGGAAACCGTCATAAAGATGAACATCCCGGGATTCAGACCCAGTATGATCCCTGTTTTATACAAATATCACACATAACCAGCGTGGTTAAACGTTTAATCGTACATTATTGGAGACGGCCTGACTGCTCTATAATGGTTGTGAAAATCAATAAAATATTGGTTATAAAAAGCACAATGAGAGCAACAACATATTTTTTGGGTGCATTTTAAGAACCCCCTGACCCAGAAGCTCTAATTAAGAACCAAACAAAATGAACAATCACACACACACACTCTCTCTCACACAGACACACTTACACACTCTCAAACACACACACACTAACACACTCACATCTTTATCAATGTGACATATCTGTGTGATCTGTGAATTTCTTTAATCCTCAGAATCTGCCGATTTCATTAGGTAACAGATTAATTCATGCACAGAGTGTGGGGGCTCAGAGGGGCCCCGTTTCCTGGGCCCCTCAGCCATTGTGCTGACTGCTGTGATTGTATATAACATTAATGACGCTGCGCTCCGGGCTGGGTGTAATGTTTTCACAGTGACTCAGCGGCAGCCGTCACTTGGCCCCCGGCCACACAATACTTCATCCACAGACCATGAGCGTACAATGTGATTATAGCATGAAAGCCCCAATTCTTCTCCTCCAAATAAACAGCAGCATTTCATGTACACATTTATCTCTGGTCTCGCTCAGCGCCGGCACAGCCTGCGCAATGTTCATTACAGAACACCCCACAGCCCCGTCCTCTAAATGAACTGGCCGTGAAATATTCCTTATTTCCAGATCAATAGACAGAATAATCTCCTGGTGATTTATGCACTTCAAAGAGCCTCTTCCCCGATCCTGTGTCCACTCTGAGAGGCTCAGTCCTGCTCATCAGTGACACCAAACATTAGTAACAGAAATACAGATTTCTGGGAGCTATCACCTTGATTTTTTACATTTCAGTGGAATTTTATCAAACCCAACTGCCCATCTGTGTCTGATCCTAGTTACCCCTCCTATCCAAGAGGGATTCTGGCAGGGGAGTGACATGTTATCACCAGGTCCACATGCAAAATGCGTTTCCATCTCCCCCATAATCCTCCACACTGAGTGTGTACAGGGGCCAGCGCATCCCCAGTGAGGCCCACACATCACTCTGTCACCCCTCAGCTTGTACACACAGAAGTAGTGGCTGACGCCAGAAATGTTGGAGACACCAATCAAAACAACACAGATGACTGCAAAACAGGAGAAACTTATGTTCTCACCCAGGCCGGAAAAAGATGGAACTGGGTTTAGTGCTTCAACATAGGTCAGGGCAGGCAGCAATCAGGGAATGGTCTAGGCCCAGGCGAGGGTCAGGGCAGGCAGCAATCAAGAGAAAAGTCAGTATCCAGGCAATGGAGCTGCCTGCGTAGAAAATGCAAAAACATATCAAACCGACTGACAAAAATGACTTCAATTTCAAGTTATCTAATGGTTAAACGCAGTTTGTGACACATATGTATATGTAAAAATCCCTTGTTATCTGTGTGTGATCCACCATTCTCCTTTCCCTGCAGTGTTCTTGAGGGTTACACACAGGAAGTTTGGTGTGTAAAGGTAAAAAGTACCCACTGCAGCCAAATGAGTGTCTGAAATATTTTGGAATGTCCCTAAACTTTTTCCATAAATATGTTACTTGTAGCTCTTTATGCTACCTCATGAGACTACGCATGTGCAGTAACTGGGGGGGCTACAACAACCATACGGGGCCAAGAACTGGACAGCCCCGAAATAAAACATTGCATTGTCCATTTATATTTGCAACTTGGCAGAATATGGGAATATTTGAAGCTTAAGACTATCACATCTGTTATTATTGTGGACTTTAGAAACGTTTCCGACCTCTGATCTCTAGAGCAGATAACTCTGGTTTGTGCAAAACTTTTATCTTCTACATGATGACGGGGGGATGATGTAGCTCTGCTGACATTAAGAAACTTATAGACTTTAGCAAATCACCCTCATAGTTTAGTTACTTTATGGTTTAATATTTCATCATATGCTGCAAATATTATTCGTAGACTGAACTCACTGAGCTGTACAACACAGGAGCAATAGTATAACTATTATACTATACGTATACTATGTAATGTATTACAGCAAATTCCGCTTCAGAAAATCATTTCCGTAAAACCTCATTTAGCGCAGAACGCAACGCAGAGGCCCGAACTTAAAAATAAAAATTTGGTCGCAAAATTGTGTTTTTACCTGTGCACTTTGCGTTGTATGTTCAGATACACGCAGAGAAAAATAACGGGTAAAAATTTGACTATGTGGATGTTAAAAAATAAATATTTTTTAAAAAAAGTGCCCCCCCCACCTCATGAATAAAAACAGCACCATCGCTCATAGCCTGCGCTGGTTGCATCTAATGGGGGACAAACTGTGGCCCTCAATGGCCATGTCCAGCAGCAGGGTGGGCTGGTCACAGTAGAACAAGGGAAAGCGCAGTTTGAGGTCTATTGATATATTGCTACAATGTTGCATTCATATCCGATGAACGAATCAATACGCAAGAGCAGTTTCATTGCTCCAGCGAATCGGTATTGATCATCATAACAGGGGTTGATAAGCCTCCTAACAATCATTTCTGGAGATGACGATTACTCAACAACAACATCATCTCCAGGTGGTGCACAACACCTGCGTAAGCACAACACCTGCGCACGCACAACACCTGCGTAAGCACAACACCTGCGCACACACAACACTTGCGTAAGCACAACACCTGCGCACGCACAACACTTGCGCACGCCCTTACTGCGTTCACTCACATCCCCCCGCTCCACCTCTCCAGACATTGGGAGCCACAAAGGCAACTTATCCAATACTCTAAATTCCATGTTGTTCTACTGCCCAATGCCCCCACCCAAAACAAAAAAAAATATATATATATATATATATATATATATATATATATATATATATATAACATTTGCTTAATTAATTAGAGAAACATGAAATAAAGTTATTATTGTTAAAACCAGTGCAAAAATTAGACAATTCGTGCACTCGCTTAATGTGCCCAATCAGCACCCTCAGGCAGTGACACTCATCTACATCCATGTGGAGCTTTGTGGCCTCAGTATCAGTGACAAAGAGACACTGTCAGTATCTGATGTACAATAACAGTGGATGGTTTGTTTCGTACAAGTCTGTTGTCTCCTGTCGGCCAAGTCTGAAAACTAATAAAAACTACGGTCAAAGTTCACAAAAGTGCTGAACAGTAATTACTTCACCTACTTATTCACTAGGGTCGTTTTATTAAGGGTGCTACAGTGTAAAAGACAAAAATGATCTTAAAACTGGGAGCGATTATACTGTTACTACCAGATTTAGCTCCAGAGATTATGATGATTGTGTTACGTAGATGAATCTTTTGAAACTCAACATCAAAAATATTCACTTTAATTTTTGGGGGGCATTAAATACAAAATTTAGAACAACAAACTCAGAAACTGGTTTGCAACATTTGTGAATGTATCTGTAAAACAGTCAATGTACAGACAAAATATATACACAAATGTTACACCAAAGTCGTCCACATATGTAACAAAAATCCTGATATATGACAATCGAAGATTATAATTGGACAATAAGAAGCAGGAAATTACAGTAGCTGACGAGTGACCACAGGAACTGATAGAACTAATAGTGACACAAATGGACCCTAGTTTGTATGTTGTAGGGAATTTAGACTGTAAGCTCCTATGAGGCCAGGACTGATGTGAGTGATTAAATATTCTCTGTACGGCGCTGCGGAGTATGGTGGCACTAAATAAATAAACATTTATAAGAATAATGATGAGAATTGACAATGAGAACACTTCCCACGGATACATTGATACAATGAAGGTTCAGTCATTATCCACAAAGGGTCTACACACGAACAGCCAATGACAGACGTTTCCTCCTGCTGCAGCCAATCAGAGGCAAGGTGCTTTGATTGGCTACTTGCAGGGACAATATACACTGAGGCAGCCATCTTCCTTCAGGGCAAGGTAACTTACTAACCTTAATCATCGGATACCGTTATGAAGCACATAGCGCTGTGCCCCAATAGGACACCAAGTTACAGATAGTTGCTTAAATCAATAAATAAAACCCAATAACGTGAAGTAGCTGACACTCCTTTATACTTTGTCAATTACTTCACATTTATTACAGGAAGGTGTCAGGACCTGTTATAAGCACCAACATCAAACCCTTCATGTCCCCAGCAGGGATCTCGCCATGCGTCTTGCTTTCATATGTAGCCTTTCCATGTAAAGGTCATTATCTGTGGAGAGACGATGCCATTTGTGTTCCAAAAGGTTTCAGACACTACTGAGACTTCAAAAGATTTCCCAGGTGATATTGGAGGAGACAGAAGCGTTCGCTGCCTTCATGGTGTAACCAGACGTCCTTCTGGACCTGCGATGTATTCTCAGTGGTTCTGTGCAGAGCCGTGGCCCTCAATTTTATCCAAATGAACCCAAAATATTCCTAAATTGTGCCCCCCTTCAGCGTTGTGCCCTGGGCGATCACCCCTGTCGCACAGCCCTAGTTACGGCCCTGGTTCTGTGACTGTTAGTCTGTGCTCTGTGGATACCACAAGTATAAGACAAGATCCTAAAATCCAGTTCCTCTGCCACTTTACAATGGGTCACTCGATATGTATCCCCTGTGCCTATACCTGGTCATCTACTTCTGGAAACTGCATCAAATCAAAGGGAGAAAAGCAACGTGTATCTAGAGGCACGCCGGGGTAGCAATTTATTAAAATATAACTTTTATTGTAGATATATTAAAAAGATTGGCGAAATAGTAAAAGATGTGGATAAAAAAAATCATATGTGTAATGATTTAAAAATGCAAATCAAGTTGCATAGCCTCACTATTGTCAAAAATTAAAGATTATATTTGACAAAATGAAGTCGATCAGTTTTTAAGGTACAAAAAATACATATCAAAATTAGCAACTGATGTTGCAATATGAAAGGTGCAAATAGATATATTATTGCTTAATTATAAGGCTCTTTTCATTTCTCAAACAGAAATGCCATATATCAGACAAATCCATAAATTGAGGTTCTATAAACGGATTCACTAAATTTCCAAATTAATTACGTTGAGAAGACATTATCAATAGGTTCCCAAATAAAATCCAGCAAACACAGGAGCCAGATCATGTGTATAACACTGCCTGTCAGTAATCTGGGGAGCAATTCAGGAAGAGAGCCCCAACATCAAGGTAATGTGAGGCGATACGTCAACGCGCGTTTCGCTCCTAGGCTTTGTCAAGGCCTTGTGTTGGGCGCACTCTTCAAGAGTGTACATGTTCCTCTTGGATAGTTTCTACTATATAATGAATTAAGGGGCAGTATCTACTTACTATACCTGGTGCGGTTTTCCCACTCCCCCTTATAAGTACTTCTAGAAACTGTAGCGCGGTAGGGGGGGATGATCTGAAGATCCCTCTCCCACCAAGCTCTCCCTGTAGGTTATAACATATTCAGATGGCACCAGCTGGCAGGGTCTTGATAAATAGGGCATAATGGCAGTGCCCATAGGCACCCATAGACAGCAGACATCGAGAGACTCTAATCATATATCGCCTTGAAACTTGAAAATGTGTCAATACCCCGAAAACTGCAGTTTTGGGAGGATTTAAACCTTTTCGGAGGTTCAGAAATAGAACTCACGTAGATCTAAGTCTTCTCAGGATACAGTGGGTGATATATGCATAGCGGTGCGTACGAAGGTGTGACAATGTAGATACAGGAATAGTAGCAATGTACAATATGTTTGTATTGAAGCAATGGGCAACAGATTATCTCCGGGTTCTCTCTGCAGTTCTTACATGTGGACCAGTTTATTACAGGTCAAAAATCCCTATTGCAGGTGGTAACACTTATACATCGCCCTATATATATGATAGACCCCATCACTGGTAACATTTTCCGCTTTGCATGGTGAAGCCTATTTAACGGGGATGGTGCTAGGGATGTATCACCGCAATACTTGTTCTGTTACAATCCACATTTCTGCCATCAGATTCTTAGGGGCACATTTATCAACCGCTTAAAATGAAAAATAAATAGTTTTCAATCTTTATCGCATTGATGAGGATTTAACTATTTGTCATATTTATGAAAAAAGCAAAACTTACTTCCCACTGCTCTTCACTTCCGAAGAAGTATGCGATCCACGGGGGTCCTATTCTCACTCCAGTGCGCATGCGCCCACTGAAAACCTCGGGTATGCGCACAAACATCTCTGCACTATACAGTGGTAGAGAGGGAGCGGTGAGTGACAGGGAGGGATCATGTGATCAGTGACAGGGAGGGATCATGTGATTCCTCCACACATGCGCTGTCCAGATCTGCTCCGAAGAGCAGAGCTGTCAGCACTCAAAATTTTCAGTTATGATAATGTACGGTACATTAACATGCTAAAAAATGATCTTTTTTTTTTTTTTTTTAATCAAACTTTAGTAAATAGCGATACCGAGCAGTGCCCATACACTGTTATGGGGACTGCTCAGTAAAACGAGGAGATCTGTGATATCTGCTTTGATGCTGTTATAGTAAACAAGAATTTTGAGTTTAATCCCCAATAACGTTAGTTTTTGGGAATTGAAGACACTTTTTACTTTCATAAATAGGCCCCTATTTCTCTGCCTGTTCGCTGATAATGACATATTATTGCTGCTGGTGACAACAAAGGACGATTTTGTGTGTTGTGTACACAACACCTGCGATATTCTTGTTTTGTTTGTTGGAGCCGCTGGTGGAGCAGGATGTGGTCGTGTATATAGGTGACGCTGGGTGTTATCATAGATCTGCTGCTGCTTCAGTTGTTCAACCAAGTTGTTGTCTTACATCCATCATGTTTAATACTAACATCATCAGTGATCACCCTAGAAACAGTAATTAAGATGCCCCCCTCCCCCCCCCGGCCACCGTCACTACCCCACGAACCTGTATTGATGGGAGAGAGACTATATTCTAAATATACTGTATATAGATCTTATTCTGACCTTGTTTTACGAATGCTGCAGCTTGTGTGTTTTTGGTTACATTAATTATGGCTGTAAACTTGTTACCAACAGTCATTTGGGCAACAGTCATTTTCTTCCCGTTTCAAAGTATTTGTGGAAGAGACGGAATGGAAGATAATGGTAACGAAAATGATCTCCTAATGTACATTCTAGTCTGATACATTGTATCATTAATGAAGGATCATTGGGGTCAGCATCTTACCCTCTTTATAGTAACTGTTTTGGGTTTGGATTGATAATATTACAAATTTCCAACAGTAAAAACTTTCCTTCCAAAAGCTATTTATACAAAACTTATAATTCCCAGTTCACCCCCATGACCTCCTCCTTCGCACGTGGTGTCTGATGTGAAGTCCGTCTCTCAGGACAACGGACTAACGATAAGACCAAAATGATTTAAGTGCGGTAACAAATGTGATGCAAAAAGATCGATACCTTTCAAGTTCTAGTGAGTCGGGATAAACATATGAACACACTGAAGATAGGACTGTCCCACCGAATTGGGGACAGTTGGGATGTATCTCTTATAAGGTGCTGACATCTGTAATATTATTACAGATGGAAACTGACAGCTCAGCCCCCAGTCCTTCATCCACTTCACTGGACCCTGCGGATTTAATTATGTACCTTAGAACATAATTTCCTGGCTTCCATCCCCTGCCTCTGGACAAGCAGGAAGTCATCAGCTCCTAACCCCCCGCAACATCTCCGATGCTTGTAAATGGTTAAAATGAGGAGTTGCTCTTCATCAATGGGGATTAGGAATCTCGTTAAGCAGTTTTGACCACTAGCGTTTTGTCCTGGACTCGTTGGTACCAGCCCAGCAGGGGAGAGCTACATGTGGGGAGAATCCTAATCCCTGACCATCACCATCCCGTCTTTCCATTCTGAATAATCCTGAACCAAGCTGACTTAGAACTACCCGCAGCGACTAGATTGATTTTCCTTGCAAACCGTTCTTCCTCTGCTGAGCCACTCTGTCAGTCTCTACATTGGCTGCCTCTTTTTCAATGAATCCAATATAAAATTCTTCTAACATACAAGGCCGTCAACAAAATTGCACCGACATACATTTCCTCACTTGTCTCAAAATATCTCCCAACTCGACACCTCCGTTCTGCACAAGATCTACGTCTCTCCTCCACTCTCATCACTTCCTCCCATTCTCGGTTACAGGACTTTTTGTGGGCTGCACCCACTTTGTGGAATTCCCTCCCTCGCACAATAAGACTTTCCTCTAGTTTTCAAACCTTTAAGAGTTCTCTGAAAACCCCACCTCTTCAGGCAAGGTTATGATATTCCTCAACCACTCTCTTAATTTCCCTAGGTTACCCTATTACCACCCTCTACACAGCTAACACAAGACAACAACCCTCTGACCAACATTGCAACACACACAACCCACTCAGTACTTTTACCTTTGCATTCTAGCTGGTCCAATGTGCAATATGATGTAGCACATGCCCTTGTGTTTCAAACTCCCATTGTCCTATAGATTGGAAGCTTGTGAGCAGGGTTCTCTTACCTCTCTGTCTGTATGTATTACCCAGTATTGTCTTATTAATGTTTGTTCCCAATCGTAAAGCGCTACGGCATTTGCTGGCCCTATATAAATAAATGATGATGATGATACCCCTGCAGGGTGGGATTTCCATGGTGGGAAACTTGGACACTTTAAAAGAGCCTGCGGGGGTGACTGCAGGGTGTCCCAGGATTTCTTGAGCATGTTGTAGAATTTTGCCTCTCACCAGCTCCATTGTGATTCCTGCGTCTGATTCTCAGTCTGATCTGCAACTATCCCACATATCTTGATGCCATGAATCTCTGCTCCATGCGGAGCTCTTGGGTCTGTTCGACTGGTGATCCCGCTGAAGCAGGGAGACTGGGTTTCAGATCCCTATCATGGTGAGAGAGCATTGGCTGAGCGTCCGGGAACATCAAGAGATCGAGGAGCACCGAGGACATATTAGTACACAGCTTGGACAGGTGTTTTGTATTCACCACCATGATAATTGTAACAACAGCTTCTCTGCGGAATCATTGTTCGAGAGTATGGGAATAACCGACGGCTCTGTTACCCGGTAACCACTTCAGGACCAATCCTGGACAGACCGTAGGTCTTCATACAGGAATATAAATCTTGCGGCAGGGTCAAGGTTTTGGAACATTCCTCTGATAGATTTTGGCCTTGGCTGGACCACGGAACTATCCTAACCCTGTTCTGTCCTGTCTGGAACCCAAGGACTGATTCGTTGAACACAGTTGTTTAGTTAAAAACATTGGGAGGTTGTTGAGTGTACGTTCTGTGGGGAGCACTTAGGGTTTGAGTTAAACTATATATTTTTAGTGACTATTGCAGGGTCAATACTTTAAAATGTACAATGAATGTCACATATCAGGTAACGCATGTTGTGTAACACTGTGTAGTTGTTGTGTAACACTGTGTAGTTGTTGTGTGACACTTTGTAGATGTTGTGTGACACTGTGTAGATTTTCCATCTAACAGACAAGTAAGAAGACCTTGGAGGAGAATCTATTTATGACTCAGAAACCTCATGTCTAGAACTTACTTACATCTCACCACAGGAGAGCAGATCAATATATTGATTAGTTCCCAAGTGCAGCAAGCAGGAGGTATCCCGCGGCCGCACCATCGGATTGACCCGTGGAGAAACCTTCTCCCACTAGGGCCATATATCATCCGTCACGCGGTGGATTCTCACACACTCTCTGATGCCGGGGCCGTGGAGTTATGTTGTAGCAGTGAGAATAATAAAATGCATTAGGTACTTAATGATCATTACATCACACACATTAGGTTACAGAAACAATCAATTAGAATCCTCTCCGGTTCATCGTGGGACAAAAGATCACATTAGCAGAAGACATTAATCACACAGAGATGACACTAGGAATCCCTGAGGCTTATCGCAGAAATTGTTTCTAAGACCCAGAAGACAGTTTTAGGTCAGTGTAGCCACTGCTTCGCCTTAGTCTAAATATACAATAAAAATATTATTTACTTAGCTGTCTTCCATCGATATATCCCAGTCTGAGTACAGGACGCGTCTGTGTGGACCAAGCTGGGCAGTTTTGTAGCTTCCGACCAGGACTAAATATCAAATATGAAACAGAATCACGTCTCCATAATTACTAAAAAATAAACAACTTTAATTGTCTTAATAATGAGTTTTATTGTAATTGTTGCTGGTTCATCAACTCTACATAATCCCCTCTGAATCACCCCTTGCCTATGACAAAATTGGTACAAGATTGAGTGGGACCAGCCGAACGACCAGGAAGGACAATCAAATTGGGGCTAGATTTAATTGGGGGGAAAGTGGAAGATCTGCTGTCGATGACCCCCCATTGTTATGTGTCATTAAAATAAAATTAAATAGGGTATATTTTCTCTTCAGTGCTTCCTAGTGATAGAGCCTCGGGATACGGTAGAAGAGGTCCTACAACAGCATCTATCTCAGCCCCTGGGATCTGCGGCAATCAGAAGTCTCCCATTATACGTTAATCAGCCTGAGCGATCCTCATCACTATTTATATTACTCTTATGCGGAGTGTAACCAATAAACTGGTTTTGACATCAAGAGAAAAGAAGAGTTTATTTTGCGTAATACACGAGATCCTCCTGATCTCTGATACTGATGGAATATCCGTCTCCTTATGATTAAAAATAACTTTATTAATGTTTACTTAAAACTTTCTTAGTTAATTAAAATCAGCAAAATAATAGTGAAATTGTGTATGGGTGAAAAAACATGAAAATAAAGTTGTTGGATGTAGCGATATTTATATAATATTTCAGTTCCTACAATTTGCTGAGGATCTATTTACTCTCTGGATCTATAACTGTAGGTGATCTTATTAGACGATGATCAACCTACAACTGGTTCCTCACATTGCTCAGGATAGTAAGAGGGGTTAAGATACTTGATAGGAACTTACATCTCTTTTACTGAGTCCTATAAGAGATATTTCACCCCACTTTGAATTTCACTGATCTCCTGATTGTACTTTAGTATAGGTTTGGTTATAAGATATTAGCCCCTTATTCGTAGCTTGTATTTTCCTCTTAATAAATCTTAATAAAAGATTGTTTAATCTTTTGTTATTTGTTATTCCGTATTGTCTTCACATGTAGCAGTTACAGCCGCATTATTTTGACTGTATAAAAGAAATGATCGTATCTGTTTTACTTGTGTTCCAACTCATCCACACAGGGTGTGTTACTAACTACCTGGTTATCTGCAGGCTGTGAGGAGCCAGATTTATCTCATCTCAACCCACTACTTCGCCTGACGCTAAATCCCCTCTACTCACCTCTTATTTAATGTATTAAGGGCTAATATCTGGACGCATTTCGCTGGGAAAACTGGTTTATTATGGCAAAAACTTGATAAAACAGAGAGAAGAACGTCCTATAAGTTCTGTGATCCCAGCTGCCCAAATTATTCCAAAGTAACAAAAACGTGATCTCACTGCTCATGCACCCCCTCCCCCCCCCCCCCCCAAAAGAGCACTGAGGGGTCCCAGAGAAGACGAACAGGTAACGCCTAATAATGTTGCCATGGGGTCCGACGATGTAGTTCCCCCTGTGTGGGGTACATTTTTAATTTACATCCACATAAAAGCACAGTGCTTACTTATATCGGTTACATTATATATATATATATATATATATATATATATATCTCCTTACACAGGGGAGGGCTGGCAGATTTTAGCACGAGGGGCAAGACTGGACTCAACAGCCTATTAGGAACATTTTAAAGGAAAGAAAATTCAGGTGGCCCCGTGACCAGCCCAAGGTAGCCCACTGTGGGTTGGCATGGGGGGGGGGGGGGGGTAGATGCCCCTTTGCCCCCCTAGCCCAGCCAGCCCCTGGCCTTACATTAATACATTACTGGATGTTAGATGGAGACACCCAGCCCCTCATACAGTACATCAATATGGCAGGGCTGGGTTCTACCTATTTCTGCTTATCTAATGTAACCTCTAAACCTCACTAACCTGCCGGACAACAAGAGCCCTAATGACACTGTAATTATATTGATATTAGTAATTCCGTGTTCCCTGTATGCTCAGGGATTACTGAGCCCCCTCCGTAAGGTCCCGGCAGTCAGACTGGACAGACAGAATCTGGTTAAGATGAATTAGACGGATCCAGCACCAGCTTAATGTAAATGAATGTAACAGCGGAGACCTCAATTCCTTTGTCTGCAAGTAAATTAGAGATGAAACTTTGTGTCTGTCTCAGAGCTGATTTCATTGGGCCGTCTGGAGACACGATGTGCTCTGAACCGCCGGGATTAACCCTTTACAGACCACGCAAGCGGAAATCACCTCAATCTGTATCATTTTCTGTCTTTATAAATGTTTTCTACATAATAATGGTGAGGTCAGTAATGTAATAATCTGCAGAATATATCACTATGTATCTGTCAGGGGGTAGATGGGACAGAGCAATGTTCTGCAGATCTCTAGAGAGGTCAGTAATGTAATAATCTGCAGAATATATCACTATGTATCTGTCAGGGGGTAGATGGAACAGAGCAATGTTCTGCAGATCTCTAGAGAGGTCAGTAATGTAATAATCTGCAGAATACATCACTATGTATCTGTCAGGGGGTAGATGGGACAGAGCAATGTTCTGCAGATCTCTAGTGAGGTCAGTAATGTAATAATCTGCAGAATATATCACTATGTATCTGTCAGGGGGTAGATGGGACAGAGCAATGTTCTGCAGATCTCTAGAGAGGTCAGTAATGTAATAATCTGCAGAATATATCACTATGTATCCGTCATAGTTTCAGTGTATTACATCCAAAATCTAACAAAACATCATCTCAATAAACTTTAAGATGCAGAAGTAATAATCTGTTACCATCTTATTCTTTATTTTTACCATCCAACCTGCAGAAACTTCAGGGTGTTGGGGGAACGGAAAGAAATACCAAATATTTTCACAATGCACCAAATGTTTCTCCAACAGATAATAATAAGGAGAATAATTCACCTGCTAGCTGGTCGCTACGTCTATAAAACAACGTAATATAATAAAACCAGGTTCTATAGAGATTCATTCACTGAACCTGGAGCGATGAGGGAGCGTTAATTATCCTCGGGAGTAAAGGGACAGTCACAAGATCAGCGATAAGTAAATCAGCTGCCAACTTACTGACCTGAGTCACTTACCTGAGGACCATTAATCACAGAGGGATGAGAGACGGTTTCCTGCTCCAGCACAGAGACGAAAATACTGAATGGTGTAAATCCTGGAAGAGGTTTGATGGAGCTGGAAAAAAACGATTATTTACATTTATAAATGAATTGTGATTAGCAGAGAATTGTAATAAAAAATGTAAATAAAATGAACAGTGTGTTGAAGGTGTCACCAGGATGTTGTAGAATTACGTTGTATGAACCTGTCTGTACGGCTGAATCTATTGTGCGTCAGTCACAGCAACACCTTCACCTTCATCAGCTGCAGAGAGACAGATTTATACCAGGTTACATTGTTATTTACTGTATTCCTGCTGGTCCTGAGATGACTGTAATAAGAGGTCTGGACATGGCACGTGAGCTTACACTTACAGATCAACGTATAGTACCAATAATGTACATACATGTTCTGGCTATTGTTCAATATAAATATATAAGTAAACAGATGAAAGATTCACGTTATCGCCTTCTAATCCCTGGAGATGTCATCTTCTGGTCTTGTATAATTCTTTATTTCGGCCTTTTAGTTGTTTGTTTTTTTTTCTCCATTTGACTCTGGTAATCAATAAGCATCATCATCATCAGCTATATATATATATATATATATATATATATATATAGCTATATATATATATATATATAGCTATATAGATATAGATATATATATATATATAGATATATATATATATAGATATATATATATATAGATATATATATATATAGATATATATATATATAGATATATAGATATATATATATATAGATATATATATATATAGATATATATATATATAGATATATATATATATATATATATATATATATATATATATATATATATATATATATATATATATATATATATAGATATATATATATCTATATATATATCTATAGCGCCACTAATTCCGCAGCGCTGTACAGAGAACTCACTCACATCAGTCCCTGCCCCATTGGAGCTTACAGTCTAAATTCCCTAACACAGAAACACACACACACAGACTAGGGTCAATTTGTTAGCAGCCAATTACCCTACCAGTATGCTTTTGTAGTGTGGGAGGAAACTGGAGCACCCGGAGGAAACCCACGCTAACACGGGGAGAACATACAAACTCCACACAGAGTTATTAATATAATGTTAATATTATGATTACAAAAGGGATTGCTTAAGATAGCAAAACATTTTTCAAATGAAAAGCTGGTAGCATTGGCCCAGTAGAGGCCAAATTAGGAGGGTCACCTGGAGAAATTACAGCCGATTTATGAAATATCTTCTTTCATTCACTGTTTACAATAGTAGAATCAATGCTAGGAGATACAGATTGTAGTATCATATTAAGCCTAGCACGTTAGATATTATTAGCCCAACCCAGATTGAGGTACAGTTCCAACCAATGACAGAATTGATAAATACATCCATGTGTGCTGAGAGAGCTAAGTACATTTATATACAATTATTTGTTATATTAGCTCCTTCATAACGTTACTGGGACGTTTACAGATCTGAGTGATCAGCCACAGACCGTGCCACACACTGCGCATACCCAGAAACCAGAGAACGTCCAAATAATCTTTGAGTGCAAAGAATCCTTACAACAGCCTATGATTTAATTCCAGTCAATGAACAGTAAAAGGGTGTGTGTGACAAGCTGGAGCGCACGCAGTCGATTCCAGCTTTGGGCATCTCTCAGAGAGGGGATTTTCAGCTGTTTCACTTGCCCCAGTTACAGATCAGGTGCACGTGCTGATTAGTATTATGCACGTTTCAAAAGAAACACAATATATGTTCGTTTTGCGTTTGTTAATGAACCAGGCCCAGAATGTACATGGTAATCGGCGTTGTAAATGAATATAAACATTTCAGAAACGTTTTCTTGGACGACTGGTGTGTCAGTGATTTTGGGCAGCTCTCTGTGATCGGGGCCACTGGCTCTTTATAGAGATATCAGAGTGATATAGAAATCACACCAGAGAGCAGCAGAGGATCAGTATCTGGAATGTATCGTCCTAGAGGAAAACACTGACAGACCTGAACATTTCATTACATCACGTTAATCACACGATGGGCGATGATGAGATTACACAGAACGCAGCGTTTCCTGCGGGTGATAAAACATCATCAGGTCCATTCTCCGACAGTTTCCATCCCAACAACCAGATGATATGAGGGAGCGGAGCCGGCTCCGGTCACACCTGGAAGTCAGTGACCCCCACATCCGATGCTCCATCCTGTTATAGGGAGGATTTCACTCTCTCATATTATAACTTCTATAGTATAAGAAATGATGGATCCCGTATTATAATGATATCCCTGGGAGACTTCTAGTAAAATTTTCATTTACAAGAAGAACATCAAATCTATATAGATTCATGTATAAATAAATAGCCGAGTCATGTAGGAAATCCCCCAATTACATTGTACCCCAGAGGCAGCGACTCCCAGATACAACCGTTATGGGCCGACATTCTACCAACACAGACGCATCCTAAGTTACCCTGAATATCATTCCTCAGCATACGGTAGTGTATGGACCACATTGTACTTATTCAAATAATATCAACTTTTCTTTAGAGGAAATTGTGAGTTAACAGTATTTGGTCTCCATAATTATTTCTCCATTAAGATTACTTTCTTTGATTCTGAATAAAAATAAATTGCATTGACAAAATTACTGTCACTCTCCTCTCCATGCTCAGTGCAGTACACACAGTGACATAAAATATAATATTGAGTCTTTTTCTCTATTCAAACTCCTTTACAGAGTGACTTTTATATTGCAGGCACCCGATACTCACCACAGGTAAGATCAGTTCCACAATGAAAGAGAATCACCTGCCTGAAATCTAATTATAACTACTTCTAAAACGTGGCAATAAGTTATTTCCAGCCCATCTAAGGTTTCTGCTTTTTTGTATTTTCTTCCTCTGCAATATTTTATGGTGCGTTATTAAGACAAGCTGTAAGGGGGAAGATATTTTATATCAGGACTATACTTCTGTAGAGGCTGAATTACTGGGGAATCCGTGGACTATTGCTGCACTGACCAAACAATATTGAACAATCTCAGGGATTGGAGTGTCCACGTTCTATTCTACAAGTTCTATAAAATGCTCAGAGTCACATTTCATTAGGTTGTGAAATATCGTCTCTCAAGATCTCCGCCCGGGTACAGGACAGATTTAGAATGAACCTACAGGGCTCCGTTTACTTTATTAGTACAATATTTAATGTATAGAATGACAATGTGGAGGGGAATGTGTTTACACCTCTAGGTAGATAAGTTACAGTAAATTTGGATGTATCTGGGTAATTATTGAAGTGGAGATTAGATGGCTAGAATAGCCCCCCCCCCCTTCCTCCCAGTCTGTCCAAATTCCTAGGTGGTTCTATTCTCCATTATCCTCCCAGTCCTCAAAGTGGCGACAGCGATGGTTATAAAGTAACAGCGCCCGATATAAAACCAAGAAGCCCTAAATGATCTGGAGGTTCTACAACAACACAAAGGAACAAATTCACTCTAAACCACAGAATAATCAAAAGACACTTTTATTGGTGGATGACGCTGGTCAGAAGCACAAACCTGCGATCACTTCATTGTGAATCTTCTTTGTTAGTGAACAGTATTAATATAAGACAAAATGAAATATATAAAGCCGATAGATTTACTGGATCTCTGGGTCGGAGCAGGAGGAGAGCACAATACCAGGGGGGGTCAGATGACAAGCTGCCTGGGGGGTCCAGGTCAGGGGTAGAATCCTCTCTATACACACGATTTCTTCTGAGACAGATTTATCTTATCCCCGAGGCTCAGGGCCATCCCCTGAAGGGAGAGAGAAAACCGGTCACGTCACTCAGACAACATTTAATTCATAGATCTGCCCGGTGTGAATCAATAGAATATGATCTATGTTACATGTTCCCTCTAAGAGAACAGAAACAAATATCTGGACCTTACAAGTCCTTTGTTCTGTGACAGAGCAATAAGAAGATATTTGTTCTTGCTGTGAATTCCTTGGGACAAGGCTGTAGGTGGATACAGGGATATATCACCACTTGGAGGAGGGGTATTAAACAAATAAGAACGGACTCCTAGTTCTCCTTATAACCCCCTGTTCCTCAGCTCGTCCTCCATTCACACTTAGACCAGTAAGAAGACAACGAATGTAGGAGCTAATGGCTATTATCACTTACCTGGCTCTTGGCTCTGATCCGTATGTGCCCAGTCACTGGGGCATCGGGTCCGAGGTGAACTGGCTTCTCAATGCTGACATTGGCTAGGGCATCCTCACCAAATATGGAACGAGCATAGAGATTGGCTGCCATAAAGCCGCAGTAACCAGACAGAGCCTGTAGGGGGAGACAGAATGACCGATGACACGTGTTCCCCTCCCCGGGTATTAGGATCCTATCAAAGAATGTTACTAGACCGAGATAAGTACATTATAAGTAACTAATATGGACTAAGCAGGGTACAGGATTATAGATTGTTTTATTCCGCTGAGCAGCGTTCATAACCTAGAACAGGATTTCCCTTCTCCAGGATAGATAACAGTGCAGGATTTCAAGGTGAGCTGGTTAAACAGATTCATAATAATTTAGCCTGCTACAGGGACATCCTGCAAACCTGACCTGCTGGTGCTGATAACAGGGCTGCACTTGTCGATAACTAAGTATACAGTGGCTGCACAAACATTATGTTTATTTTACAAGTGTAAATGTTGCTACTTATTCTACAGACTAAACCAGCATCAACCTTCAGTACAGTCGGTCAATGTATCAGAGCCCGGGTACCGGTACCATATGGTTATACAGAGAACTAGTTCCTATAGAAGAGGACTAATGTCAGGGGACCAGCGCGGACCACAGACAGAACGCACCTTCTCCGGCGTCAGACACTTCATGTTTGTGGATTTCAGGATGTGCTGCAGATACTCGTTCAAATTTATGATGTTTGTGTTGACGGTGACCTGGAGGGAGAGCAGAGAGTAAGTGCTGGGGTCTCCTGACTGTGACGGATACCCATGAGACCACCTAGACTATCACTACAACAATGGAGGTGAGGGGGATACGCAGCGCACCGGTGGTAAGACAGAGGTGGGGTCTCCCTATTAGTATTAGCGGCAGGAATATCAGGAGCGGGTAGGACAGATCAATGCTCACCTTGTTCTCCCACTCGAACTCTGCCCACATCTGTCGGAACTCTGTGTCTGTGCAGGACGCGGGCTGGATGTAATCCATGATATCGATGTGGATGTCGCTAAGGACCACGCAGTTCCGATCGCTGGCGGCACCAGACACATCATACACTGTAAGTACACAGCCGAGAGATCACGTTACATACAGCATACATTGTACACGCGGTATCACAATATAAAGTCACGCTCTCTTGTTACCCGGTCATTACATTGTTTGCAGGGAATAAACGCTCCAGATGTGCGGCAGATACCGGATTCCACTTTTATCACCAACAACTCATAAATATGACGGTGACTTAGTGGCGCCCCCTAATGCACAGATTCATGTATAACTCCATCATCATTGTTTATTTATATAGCGCCTGTGAATTCCACAGCGCTTTACAATTGGCAACAAACACAGTAATAGACAATACTGGGTAATACAGAGAGAGGTCAGAGGGCTGTGCCCACAAGCTTACAATCTATGGGGTATATGCCAGGTAATGAGGGGCTCACCTATGTTTCCAAAAATGATCCCGTTCTCCGTGGAGGCGACTTTCACATTAGCCTTGATGTTTGCAAAGTCGTGTGGGGCGAGAGTGAGGGGCGACGGCTTTTCTACCAGTTTCAGATCCCCTGAGAAGAGACGGGACAGATAAATAAGACGGGACCTTTACAGAGCGGCCCCGCGGCTTGTGGCTCAGTACAGAGAACGAGAAACATCATCCAACCGCATCGCTAGAACCAGATTTATTTCAATTCTACACTACGGCTCTAAAGTACAACCATAAAACAACACTTTACATGTCAGAAATTAGCGACATCTGTATAAATACATCAGTGTATGTGTGGGGGAAATAATTAATTGAAACAGCAAAACGATCAATGTAGCGCATACTTCTGTAGCAATAGGCAACAACTAACAGGCAAAAGGTTAATGTCCCTAATTATATTCAAAGAATAGCTCAGCACTGCCACCTGCTGTCAGACATGAACATCTTTAACTTTATGTATTATAGCAGGGGTCAGGGAACTTTTTTACCTGTTACCCCCAAATATGTTTAGATACGCCGACGTTACCCCCTTGATTTTAAAGGAAGGAAATCATATATTATTAATTATTGGAATTCAAAATGTTATTGAATCTATTCAAAATTTCTTTGGAAGCTTCAAATTCAAAACTTCAGGTTTTGGAGAAATTATGTTACTTCATCTTTGATACGAGAGCATCAATATTGGGGCATTTTGATGTCAGAGCAATTTGGATACAGTCTTCAGCGTCCAATCGATTTCTCTGCTTTGTTTTTATGTTTATTAAAGTGGAAAATCTTTGTTCGCAAAGGTAGGTTGTTGCAAAAAGCAGCAACTTTTTGACAGCCTCCTCATGTGCAATTTTGATGCCTTTGCAGCTGTTGACATCCAAAAATATGACAGATCTGCTTTGTTTTCAAATGCAATACGTGCTTCATTATTACATCAAAGCTCAAGAAGTGTCTCTGCCAACCCTTGAGGCTCTTCTGGTACAACAGCAATTTCACATTTAAAGGGGTCTACAATCCAACTGACAGCATGTGAATCGGCAGCATTACCCCCAGGAATTTCATTTTTACCCCATTTGGGGTAATTTACCCCTGTTCCCTGACCACTGTATTATAGTGTGTGTGGGTCAGGGCTGGATGGGTCTCACATTTACCACGTCTTACCCAAGGTGGCGAGTTCCAGCGTGCAGTTCTGCAAGGTGTCGCTGGTCTGGTTTACCACTAACACATCCAAGACTATGTCGTACTGGTTGACGTGTACGTAAGCTTCTGCGTATACTGGATCCGAGAACCCCGTCAGCTGGGTGACCTGTGCAGGACACAGACAGAACATCTCACTCTCTACAGACCAGCACCGTGGCTACGTACACACACCACACTTTAAATGCAGAATGTGGGAGACGACCTCTGGAATCATACAATTTATTTATAGATTGTCTTGATTTCTACAGAAACGGCGTCTGGTAGAGATAAATAACATAACTCTGTCGGGTTTGCTCTGCGTTCACCATTGTGACCCACAAAGATATATACACAATCTCCCACATAAGACAAGTAAGTGCTATATTGGTCATTCTGTGATATCACTCGTCACAGATAATCTCACTACGGTGGCCATGTCAGGACACGCCTCATGCGGTTCATACACTGTACATGGAATTACTGGGTCGTACTTTATTTAGTTTGGACGCCAGCGGATCAGTGGCCTCCTTCCTTTGCGTGGTTCCCATTGCGGCCAGGAGACTCAGCTGGAACTGATCTTCCTTCGAGGACATCTCGTTCTTAGCCGTCAGTTGCATGAAGGAGATGGGATCATCCGCTTGGACCGTCACGTTTCGTTTCTCCGATTCTTTCTGTTGGCGTTTATACAAAAATATTTTAATAAAGAAGAACATATCTTAATCGTAACAATCAAAACCGGAAACTCCAACTTCAGCTGCCCTTACTATAAATATGCCCTCATAATACCACATATCACTATCAATGGGACACGTCTAGCACTGGGAGTACCTACAAATACAACTAAACTGCGTCACCTTCTGGGAGAGCTTCTCCTCCTCCAGCTTAGCGGAGAGCATGTGGGACAGCGACATACGACACTCTTTGTTGAAGATCTCGTTCATTAGAGGCGAACATTCAGAGAGAACCTTCAGACACAGCGAGATCCTGTCCACATCATCATCTGTGATCGGCTTCTTGGGGAGGGAGGACTTGCCCAGGTGGATGATGGTAGCCATGAGGAGCATCGCTTCAGCTACAAAGGACTGTGTGTAAGAGAAGTACCGTTATCTAGTGACCTGATGTGTAGATACAAAACACAGGATGCAATATACCAGCAGCTGTGTCATAATGCTCATTTCTATCAATGCTACACCAAGATTTTGTAGTTTATACTCAAAATAAATACCTAAAGACAAATGTGAGTACACATGGCCACCTACAAGGCACTTGTTGAACGTTTATATATTTTATTTTATAATCCCAGTTGGTAATATTTTTGCACATATTTGCAGCTTATCATTGAAACATTTTCTGCAGTCTTATGGATGAAATAGAGCAAGTAAGCAGCTTTTAACACATATTCAAGTCCGACGAGGGATTTGTCAAAATCATCACTCCCAAGTTCTCTCGGACTAACAGCTGGTGGTTATTACAGAGTCTTATTGGACTACTGAACACAACGCCTAACACTGCAGGGAAACAGTTTAATTGCTGTATTTCAGCCATAAAGCAGCAGAAAGAGTGAATAACATTATATGAAAAATAAAGAACTGCTGAAGTCACATATGAACGTTCAAGTATTTCCCTATAATGTTTGGGCTGCATTATATATGGGCAACACTCGGTCAATGTGCTCCTATCTCAGCCTGGCTCTAATAATCGGTACAATACATTCAGCCGATCACCTGCTTACATTCTGTTTCTTCTTCTCTTGAACCAGCGCCACGTAGCGCAGCGCAATCTTGGTCAACGTGGTGGCGAGAGAAGCGGCCACGAAGAAATCCCCGTCCAGCAGAAATCCTCTGAGAGGCGGCCTGGGGGGGGAGAGAGACATCGATTCATAACACAACCCCCCCGGCTGACTGTCCAGCATTTATTCTAATACAACAAACATGCTCAGCTAGAATGGAGTCACTGATCTGTGCTAGGTCCTAATCCCACACGGAAGTGATGGACAGACCTAGAAGGTCCTATTGTGATGCGTGATCTAGAACAGCATTTACCAGGGCAATGCCCGCTGTACACACAGCTCCGGTCCCTAGGCTGGTACAGGCCTCATACCCGCTGCCCTCAGCACTGCTAATCTGAGTGTGACAGAAGAGCCCACCATGTCTGCAGCTGGATTGTACCTCTCTTCCTCTTTCTTGGTGGTCCGGGAGCTGCTCAGGGCACTCTGCGTGGCGTAAGTGCCCATTTCCGTCACCAACTTCTGAGCTGGACCAACAGTAACTTCCTCCTCGGTCTTCGTTTCTCCAGATTCCTTCTTAATCTCCGTCTCTACAATCGGGACCTGTAGGAAAAGGATAAAAGGTTCTAAGTCTCCACGAAGAGAGTTGGGTCTTCCTCGCCGGACTGCTGTGACACCCACCTCTCCGAGGGACCTCCGCACTTCCGTCATTACACTCTGAATGTCGTCCTTCGTGCTGCAATATTCTCCCAGAATCCAGAGAGCTCCGCGGTAAATCCTGAAACACAGATCGGGAGTCTTATCCCGGGAACCTCCTCTGAATGCCGTCACTATGTGCATTATATAATACACAGACAGGGAATCCTCAGATGCTTCCGTATAATCCACCACATGGATGCCGGAGGTAGGGAAAGTAATGGGCGGACTTGTATTACCCAAATGAAGGGACCCTCCCTACCGGCGCCATGTAACTTACTTGACGGACTTGATGGCGTGGAAAACTTCCAGCATCTTCTCCACGATCAGAGTGCGCAAATTATCAAACCGTTGCACCGCCTCCCGCACAAACTCCAGGACATCGGCGGCCGCAGCCTCGTTGCTGTCACTCAGGAATTCCATCAACTAGAAAAAGAATGTGAGATGGGATATTATAGCGCTATCCCACAAGGGCAGCGGTAACCGAGCAAGATTAGCAGATCGCAGAACGCGCGACTGAAGATCTTTGTGTTACAAATCAGCTGTAACTATGATCAATTACCGAAGATTTACAATAAATACAAACAAAGTGCAGAAAGGACAGAGGACGACGGATATAAATGTAACCCAGGAAAGCTTCACAGACAACCTACGTACCACGGGAATGACGTTGGCGGCCATGTCCGGGAAGCGAACGCTGCAGGAATGGAGGGTGCGGACAAGAAGCTGCCTGTACTTATCCGTGTCTTCGTGCTCCGTTACGTTGTTGGTCTTTATCACTTCTTTCTTCAATACAATCACCAACTATAAAACAGGAACACGGACAGTTGTGTGACTCCCAGATCTCCATAACAGAGATCGTTGTCTGTATTTAGAGGGCAGCGCGTTTTACCTCTTCCACGTTCCTGGAAGACACCAAGTCCAGGGCCAGTTGCAGCGTTTTCTTGCGCACTTCTAAGTCTGGGGTGGTGAGAACCCTCAATATGTCCATGACCAAGTCCTGGCGGGAGATACTCAAGTTACTACAGCAAAATACACAGTAAATGGAGACGGCTGATACTCTCCAATATAAGAGAGCGAAAGAGGTTATGTGAATACGTTCTATTCCTTTCCTGCACTGGAACGTAGCGGCTTCTCTGCAGCGACTAGGGGGTAATTATTATACAGAGGGCAACGGCACTTCAACAAGGTCACATACTAAGGTGCAGCGGTAAAAATGTGCAGTGAATGGGGGATAGAGGTGGAAGATGATTAGCGCCGGATCTCCGCACTTGGCATTGAGAAGACCGCGCTGGAATCGCCATCTATTCTATGATCCGATAATACTGTGTGAGGCGGGGAGAGGAGGGGGGGGTGACGGGCACGGAGTCACCATTCAGGCCATCTTCTTTAACCCTTTATGATCACGCAATGCAGCAGCAACATCCCGGAGACACTAAGTGATGGACAGAGCGCAGGGAAACTCACCTGCAGGACGCGCTCATGGGACGGGTGGTCTTTCAGTTCAACCAAACGATCCAGCACGATCAGCTTCACGTTGTTGTCACTCTCCTTAATGATCAGGTCAATGTAGCATTGAGCGGCGGCCTGATCGCAAAAGACACAGTGGTTATAACAGGAGGTCAATAGTCAGCTCAGAGAGGAACCTGCCTAGAAATGTTCATTATGTACAGTGGAACCCCCAATCTCTGCTCGTTCTAATCAATTCCATACAAATCATTCTGTCATAGAATATAATCCTTATTACAATGCTACAGCGCCCCACAGTGGCTAAACTGTGGAAGTACAAGTCTGCTTGGATTTATCATTTAATAGATTTTGTACAGAGCTCTCATTGCACAGAGTACCTTCATTTAGTCAATTAATAGAGCTGTACAAGTCACATGACTTAAGTTGCAAAAGCCACATTACGACGGCTTAACTATAAGAACATCAATGTCCTGAAGCGTCTCAAACCTCAATCCCATCCTCAAAACATTGATGTCATCAATTATTTGTTTATCTATAATTAAGAAAAAGCCTTGCAGCTGTTTTTCCATTTGACATTGCGGAGCTGATCAGTGGTGAGATCCCCCCAAAGAGTAAAACAAATAATTTTCATCCCAGAGAATAAAGTGGGAAAAACCCATCAACAATTTTCATAAAAGGACACAAAAATAAAAACACGATTAGTAGAGGAGGGGTCTGACCTTGACGGCGGTGGGGGCGCTGGACAGCGTGACCAGAGTCCCAGCAGCTTCATATTTCACGGCCGGGCTGGAGGACTGGAGAAGGTTGTAGATACATCGGATGAACCTGGCTCTCTCTGAGGGGTTGGCGTGGCACACCTGGCAGAATATGGTTTATCAGGGTACAAACCGCTATTACAGTGCCTGGTGCAATTAAAGGGGTGCCCAGACAAACCGTTGTTTATACTTTTGTAAAACAGTTTTGTAATTTTTTCGTATAGTAAATCAAAGATCTCAGAGCCAACTACCGAATCTTATCAATTATCTTTGGTACAGGCTGCGGCTTTGCTGCGTCTCACCGGTCTGTGCACCAAGTATTCATAGGAAATACGCTGGACCCCGGGTGATAGGGTTACATAGCAGCCGAGTTACCAGCATATTCCCTTATACTTCAGAGGCGACGCAGGAAAGACGGTTCTAACAGTCGTTACAGCGGTCACTAAAGAAAGGTCTATGAACAAGGAGATATTACATACAGACCTTGTAGATGAGCTCCACAATCACCAGCTGTAAGATGTCCCCGAACGTATGAACCTGATCGATGCAGGTGCTGAGATAATCCAGTGCCCGGTCCTGCGGGTGAGAGGAGGTCAGTGACAGCCATACATGAACTGTCCCTATGGACAATCACACTCATCACTGCTCTATCGGATCCAAAGAGGAGGAATTAGTGGAACCAAGAGCTGGCAATCTATTAACACTCAACGTATCGTGGAAAGATCACCTGGTGAGGGGAAATCCACAAGATTACATTAACTGTCTGAACAGCCTCCAGATACTGCACAATAATATATTATATAACATGAAAGCAATGAGTATAAACCAGTCATCGTGTCATTTCTAAAATAGAAACGTTATAAACAAGCCTGTTACTCATGAAATATTATGATCACCGTTTGTTGAATTACACTGTAATCTATTCTTTGTTTGTTTGTTTCTAGAAGATGCAGAAAACTTCCTGGTAAATTGTATTTTTGGTTAGCACAGGTTTATGTTGTTTATTGTTGTTTTTGTCAGTTTAAATCTTATTATTTTTTATATATACATAGGGGGGAATTCAATGACCGCAGGTTTTTTTTTTTCCACCGGGTTAAAAAAAATAAAAATAGAATTCCCTTCCCCCCTGACGCCACCATTTTTAGCACAATTGTGCAATTCAATTCTAAAACAGGTTCGCCAGTCTCGCGCGTTAATCATTGGTGCTTGTGAATTTTTGGAGGAGGGTTTAACGCTGCCATCTATAATAAAAAAAAATTACATTGGCACACATTTTATTACATTACTCAACCTTTCTATTTTATAATATCTACATAAAGTACTTTTTTTTTTTTTTTACTTTTATTTACTATACAATCATCTATACCACGACAAAACACATTAGTACATATAACAAATATATTAATTAGTGTGTATTATTTTTATGAATTATTTTTTTTTTTACATGCTTTTTGTAAAAGAAAATCACCTTTTTCATGCTACTGCATTATCCAATATATAATCTATCTTTTTTTTTTTTATACACTATTACATGATTTCAAATAGTTTCCTTATGTTTTTTATTTTGTGCACAGCCATGAAAGGTGCAAGATCAAACTGGAGATTTGACAGTTTACCGTGCTGCGTTAAAAAACAATTGAATAGCTTGTAACGCTTCTCCCTCTCTCCCTATACTTTCAATGGATCTTCTACTTGTCCGCGATAGGACCGTTTGTGCAAAAAATACTGCTGCGTTAAAAATGTAAATGAATATCGGGTAAGTTAACCCGTTCTAAAATGAGTAAAAACCACGTTAAAATGACTTAACGCGTTGAAAAAAAACCAAAACGCTGTCAATTGAATTGCCCCCATAGACTTAAAGTTAAATATTACATACACAACCCTTAAATGTAAAGTGTACACATAGGATCCTTAAAACTCTGCAACACGATGATGTGATGTAAAGGGATCACATACTTTCCTCATAACTGTTCCAATAGTAATAATAAAATGGTACAAATAGATGAGATGATGCATCGTAGACCACAGAAGCCAACGAGACATCAGTGTTCAATAATGTGATTGCACAATACTGCTGAAAGCTATCATCGGATTGGCTGTTTCGTGTTACAGTACACTAGTACTTATTATACCATGTTAAGAAATATCCAGAATTCAACAATAAAATCAGCCCAATATCCTCTGTGTCAGAGGGTATCCCACGTCTTAATCTCAGCAAGGGGTGTCCCGGACGGATGTCTGTACCTGGTCGGCGTGGATCAGCATCATGAACGCGTTTCTCTTGCAGCTGGCGTCCTTCTCGTTCACCAGGAAGTCGTGGATGAGTTCTGGGGCATCTGGGATGAGATGTTCAAAGTTTCTAGAGAGAGAATTGGAGATTACGATCTGGTAATACAATCTGAAGACATACGAGTGGATGAATGATGTAAGCTACAGAGTGCTCAGGAATCTGACTGCAAGATGAGTTATGCTCAGTTATATTATCACTTGGTTGAACATCAGATGAAGATAGCAGCATTACGCACAGACCTCTCTCTGACATAGCGGACTCCTCACCTGTATATAGTGTATATGGCCAGTACGGCGTTCCTTCTCACGTAACTATGACGGTGCTCCAGACACGCTCGGATGGCCGGCATTAGCGGCTCCAACAGCTCCGCCTCCTTTAGCTTACACAGGAAGCGCAGGGTGGAGCCCCGGATGAACTCGTTAGGATGCTGGAGATCCTTATAAGACAAACACAGAACAAAAGCTGATACACAGGTATAAAATGTCATCAGGTACAGATCAGAGGCCCA